>NC_045976.1:5802669-6074105 GCF_010909765.2 Amblyraja radiata | reverse complement strand
TGACACTCTGAGAAGGAGGTTGAGTTTTGATCCACTGTGCAATTGCAATGTATCCTGGCATCTGAGCAGCAACTTGAAACCAAGGATAACGGAAGATCAGTTCAGTTTAGTTTATTGTTACGTGTACCGAGGTGCAGTGAAAAGCTTTTGTTGCGTGCGATCCAGTCAGCAGAAAGTGTAACGCGTATAGCTTGGACCCAATAGCAGCACAGAATCAGGCAGGTATAGTTGGTAATGAACTTTATTACGATACTGTAACACAGAGTAGTAACACAGGAATGGGTACACCGTACTCACACAGAGGCTCAGGATTGAGCGAGGGTTCCGAAGAGGGGCAGGCAGGAGACGTAGTCGGGGTAGCGGAAGGTCCGGTAACCAGGAGATCCAACACACGATGCAAACAAACCAGCGAGGGACAGACGAAAGGAGAGTTGAAGCCAGGCAGGAAGTCGGGAAATCGCTGGAGAGTCTTGCATGAATACTGAGAACAATCTGGCACTGTGTGAACGGTGAGGAGTGTCTATATACCGGGTTAATTGGTGATCAGAGGCAACTGAGTGCAACAGGTGAGGAGAGTTGGGCTGATGAGAGGGGAGTGGCAGGCAGGCAGGTGAGGAGAAGGAGGGACCGGTGGAAAAGTACTGGGAGGTGAAGTGGATGAGAATGAGGAGAGGGCAGTCTGTGACAGAAAGACAATACATGATTACATTCGAGCCATTTACAGTGTATAGCTGCTGTACATTAGGGGTCGGCAACCTACGGCCCCCGGGCTGAATGCGGCCCATGACCTAAAATCATCCGGCCCGCGGACTTCCGTCATCTCCGCTACCTCCCGGGACCGAGGCCGCGGCGCCCAGGCGTGGTGACGCAAGGACGCAAGGAAGCCTGCGCTGGCGGCAACAATGGCGGAGCCGCCGACCAATGGCGAGCGCGGCCGAGTGCCGAGTTCTGGCTGTACCGCATCCTGCGCAAAGCCGCCGGCACGGATGCGCACCTTCTGTGTCTGGGCTTCACTGTCGGGATCGCCGTTGTCAATAGACCGGAGATGAGTCAGTGTGAGTATTTGAGTCACCGCCTTCAGGACAGAGCCAAGGCAATGGTCCGTAGATGCGCCGTGTTCGTGAGCGACCGTAACTAGGGGCCAGTGCTCCGGGTGGCGTCCTCAAAGGGGCGGGATCTATGTGAACACGTGATTTGATGCCTGCCATCCGGGTCGGGATGGGGGCGGGATCTATGTGTACACGTGATAGATGGGGTCCGCCATCCGCTCACAGACATGCGCCCTGGCCTCTTGGCAGAACAAGGTTGCCGACCCCTGCTGTACATGAGGGAATAACGTTTAGTGCAAGGTAAAGCCAGCAAAGTCAGATCAAGGATGGTCTGAGGGTCGACAACAGTGTAGATAGTAGTTCAGCACTGTTCTCTGTAGCAATGTTACAAAACTTTGAGATTTTAAAAATCAAGTCTGCCATTTTTCCCATCAGATAAAGCATAAAAATAAGTTTAATTTGACACCTAATTCACTTTCATATCTTCAGTATTAAAAAAGTTATGACCATTTTCATACTCTGAAATTAACATCTTGTTCCCTATTGCTTTTCCATTGACTTAACTTAAAAGCTGTGATCGAGGACAGTCAAAAGCCCATAAGATTCTTAAAGATTAAGAGAACTGAATGAAATTTTCAGTTATTATAGGTTGAAGCATTCAGAAACAAATATGAAACAATCTGACTTGGATGACCTGAAATTAAAGCATATAATTAGTTAACCTAATTGTAGCTAATTACAAAATCCAATTACTATCCTTTTCTTAAGAAAAGGTTAACATTTTTAAATAGCCTAAGTGTCCGAATAACATTCACACAACAATTCACAATATAACATGATTTTTAAATCTCATTGTCATGAATTTATAGGCCAAATGGAAGGAATTTAATGTTTAATTCCCGTAAATTAATGGCCATTTTAATCATCTAGCGAGTGTGTTTTTGTGGAACGCGATCGATTGGAACGTTGCATTAGTGGTGAATTTGAACCCCATATCGGCAGGAAAAACACTGCTGGTTCGTATGGGGCCAAAATCAAATTTTCGCCAAGGAAATTTTGATTAAAGTCAACCTAAGAAGCATGTTTATATGTAAAATAGACGACTTACATTTTGTTTTGTCCACTACGTGAGATCCATCTCGTTGTAGGCGTTGATGGCGTTAGAAGTAGCTTTTTATTTTACTCCAGCAATTAAATTGTCCTGCGATTTAAAAAAAAAACTTCAGAGAACGGAAGTCGGAACGATTTTTCTGCAGCAGCTTAACAGCCTGAGGAAGTTCGCCTCCGACAGGCAGGAGAAAACAGTACTTTAATCCCGCCCCCCCCTAAGGTGCCAAAGTCGCGCACACGGACAGTGGCAGAACTGCAGTGCCACTGAAGGTAAGTATTGTAACATCGCTATTCTCTGGTTGTGGTGGGATGATTCAGTTGCCTGATAACAGCTGGGAAGAAACTGTCCCTGAATCTGGAGGTGTGCGTTTCACACTTCTATACCTTTTGCCTGATAGGAGAGTGGAGAAGAGGGAGTGGACAGAATGCGACACATCCATTTTAGAGTTCCTTCTGTGCATTTGAGTGGTCAGTGTGGTATCTCACTGCAATATGTGGTTAAGGCCCAAAGGGTCCACTTTAGCATCTGAGACGCAACCCGTCTTCCCATTCTATTTAACCCTGAGTCTTGTTCCACTGACGATAGACACACAGTGCTGGAGTAACTCAGTGGGTCAGGTAGCATCACTGGAGAAAAGGAATAGGTGACGTTTTGGGTTGCGACCCTTCTTCAGACTGGAGAAGGGTCTGAAGAAGGGTCTCAACCTGAAACGTCACCTGTTCCTTTTCTCCAGAGATGCTGCCTGACCCGCCGAGTTACTCCAGCACTTTGTGTCTATCGTCAGTGTAAATCAGCATCTGCAGACTTTACTTCCTGTAGTCTAGTTCCACAAGCTAGGCTGACCTTCCATGTGGTACCACGCAACAGTGAGAGTAGGAATGGAATGAGGTGGAGGATAAATGCGTGGCTGAAGGACTGGTGCAGAGGGCAGGGATTCAAGTTTCTGGATCATTGGAACCTCTTTTGGGGAAGGTGTGACCTGTATAAAAAGGACGGGTTGCACTTGAACCCGAGGGGGACCAATATCCTGGCAGGGAGATTTGCAAAGGCTACTGGGGAGACTTTAAACTAGAACGGTTGGGGGGAGGGACTCAAATAGAGAAAGCTAGTAGACAGTGTGTGAGGCAGGAGGCAGAGAAGGGAAGCACTCACACCCAACATGTAGGGGATAAAGAAGAAAAAAATAATAAACAGAGAATAGGAGGGGTGGGTTTCTTAAATGTGTGAGCAGAGAGACAGAGGGGTGTAAAATGAGGGTAGAAGCAATAGGTAGGTAGGTAGGTAGGTAGGTAGGTAGGTAGGTAGGTAGGTAGGTAGGTAGGTAGGTAGGTAGGTAGGTAGGTAGCAAGGTGAAAAGTAAAAGTGGCAGGCAGATCCAGGGCAAAAATCAAAAAGGGCCACTTTTCAACATAAGTGTATAAGGAGTAAGAGAGTTGTAAAAACAAGCCTGAAGGCTTTGTATCTTAATGCAAGGAGCATTCGTAATAAGGTGGATGTTGAAGGTGCAGATAGCTATTAATGACTATCATATAGTTGGGATCACGAAGACATGGCTCCAGGGAGACCAAGGCTGGGAGCTGAACATCCAGGGAAATTCAATATTCAGGAGGGATAGACAGAAAGGAAAAGGAAGTGGGGTAGCGTTGCTGGTTAGAGAGGAGAGTAACGCAATAGAAAGGAAGGACATTAGCTTGGAGGATGTGGAATCGATATGGGTAGAGCTGCGAAACACTAAGGGGCAGAAAACGCTAGTGGGAGTTGTGTACAGGCCACCTAACAGTAGTAGTGGAGTTGGGGATGGCATCAAACAGGAAATTAGAAATGCGTGCAACAAAGGTAAAACAGTTATAAAGGGTGACTTCAATCTACATATAGATTGGGTGAATCAAATTGGCAGGGGTGCTGAGGAAGAGGATTTCTTGGAATGGATAGTTTTCTAAACCAACATGTAGAGGAACCAACGAGAGAGCAGGCTATTCTAGACTGGGTATTGAGTAATGAGGAAGGGTTAGTTAGCAGTCTTGTTGTGCGTGGCCCCTTGGGCAAGAGTGACCATAATATGGTTGAGTTTAGGATGGAGAGTGACATAGTTAATTCAAAAACAAGGTTCCTGAACTTAAAGAAAGGTAACTTTGAGGGTATGAGACGTGAATTGGCCAAGATAGACTGGCAATTGATTCTTAAAGGGTTGACGGTGGATGTGCAATGGAAGGCATTTAAAGACTGCATGGATGAACTAAAAAAATTGTTCATCCCAATTTGGCAAAAGAATAAATCAGGGAAGGTAGTGCATCCGTGGATAACAAGGGAAATCAGGGATAGTATGAAAACAAAAGATGATGCATACAAATTAGCCAGAAAAAACAGCCTACCAGAGGACTGGGTGAAATTCAGTCCAGCAGAGGAGGACAAAGGGCTTAATTAGGAAAGGGAAAATAGGTTATGAAAGAAAACTGGCAGGGAACATAAAAACTGACTGCAAAAGTTTATATAGATATGTGAAGAGGAAAAGATTAGTTTAAAATAATGTAGGTCCCTTGCAGTCAGAAACAGGTGAATTGATCATGGGGAACAAGGACATGGCAAACCAATTGAATAACTACTTTGGTTCTGTCTTCACTAAGGAAGACATAAATAATCTGCCGGAAATAGGAGGGGACCGGGGGTCAAATAAGATGGATCAACTGAATGAAATCCAGGTTAGCCGCGAAGTGGTGTTGGGTAAATTGAATGGATTAAAGGCCGATAAATCCCCAGGGCCAGATAGGCTGCATCCCAGAGTAGGGAAGTAGCCCTAGAAATAGTGGATGCATTAGTGATAATTTTTCAAAACTCGTTAGATTCTGGAGTAGTTCCTGAGGATTGGAAGGTAGCTAATGTAACCCCACTTTAAAAAAAAGGAGGGAGAGAGAAAGCAGGGGATGACAGACCAGTTAGTCTAACATCGGTAGTGGGGAAACTGCTAGAGTCAGTTATTAAAGATGGGATAGCAACACATTTGGAAAGTGGTGAAAACATTGGACAAAGTCAGCATGGATTTACGAAAGGTAAATCATGTCTGATTAATATTATAGAATTTTTCGAGGATGTAACTAGCAGAGTGGATAAGGGAGAACCAGTGGATGTGTTATACCTGGACTTTCAGAAGGCTATCTACAAGGTCCCACATAAGAGATTAGTATACAAACTTAAAGCACACAGTATTGGGGGTTCAGTATTGATGTGGATAGAGAACTGGCTGGCAGACAGGAAGCAAAGGGTAGGAGTAAACGGGTCCTTTTCACAATGGCAGGCAGTGACTAGTGGGGTACCGCAAGGCTCAGTGCTGGGAACCCAGCTATTTACAATATATATTAATGATTTGGACGAGGGAATTGAATGCAACATCTCCAAGTTTGCGGATGATACGAAGCTGGGGGGCAGTGTTAGGAGTGAGGAGGATGCTAGGAGGCTGCAAAGTGGCTTGGATAGGCTGGGTGAGTGGGCAAATGCATGGAAGATGCAGTACAATGTGGATAAGTGTGAGGTTATCCACTTTGGTGGCAAAAACAGGAGAGTAGACTATTATCTGAATGGTGGCCAATTAGGAAAAGGGGAGATGCAACGAGACCTGGATGTCATGGTACACCAGTCATTGAAAGTAGGCATGCAGGTGCAGCAGGCAGTGAAGAAAGCGAATGGTATGTTAGCATTCATAGCAAAATGATTTGTGTATAGGAGCAGGGAGGTTCAACTGCAGTTGTACAGGGTTTTGGTGAGACCACACCTGGAGTATTGCGTACAGTTTTGATCTCCAAATCTGAGGAAGGACGTTCTTGCCATAGAGGGAGTACAGAGGAGGTTCACCAGCCTGATTGCTGGGATGTCAGGACTTTCATATGAGGAAAGACTGGATAGACTCGGCTTGTACTCGCTAGAATTTAGAAGATTGAGGGCGGATCTTATAGAAACTTACACATTTCTTAAGGGGTTGAACAGGCTAGATGCAGGAAGATTGTTCCCGATGTTGGGGAGGTCCAGAACAAGGGGTCACAGTTTAAGGATAAGGGGGAATTCCTTTAGGACCGAGATGAGGGAAAAAAAATTCACACACAGAGTGGTGAATCTCTGGAATTCTCTGCCACAGAAGGTAGTTGAGGCCAGTTCAAGGCTATATTTAAGAGGGAGTTAGATGTGGTCCTTGTGGCTAAAGGGATCAGAGAGTATGGAGAGAAGGCAGGTACGGGATACTGAGTTGGATGATCAGCCATGATCATATTGAATGGCGGTGCAGGCTCGAAGGGCACTCCTGCACCTATCTTCTATGTTTCTACTGAGAACATGCTGCTCTGTTGGGAGTCGTGCCTTCAGGAAAAGATGTGAAGTGGTGACTCTACTTGATCGCTTGGTGGGCATTAATGACCTTGTGTCCTAACTAAAAACATCAAGTGGAGTTCTCCCTAGGGCTATGGTCAGCGATTTTTCCTCTGTCAATATTAGCAAAATTGATTCTCTGCTCATTAATAATCAACATATAATATGCTGTAAATGGTCAAATGATCGGTCATTGACCTGAAATGTTCATTCTGCTTCCTTCTATGTGGATGCCGTCTGATCTGTCGAGTATTTTCAGCATTCTTTAGTTTTATTTCTGATTTCCATCCCCATAAACACACAAGTGTGTATATATACATATATGTATGCTAGACTAAGTGGGAGGGCTGGTCCCCCAACGCAATATTCCACCTCTCCACCAATTCCAATATACACACACACACACACACACACACACACACACACACACACACACACACACACACACACACACACACACACACACACACACACACACACACACACACACACACACACACACACACACACTCACACACACACACATACGCTCACACACACACATACACTCACACACACACACTCATACACACACATACACACACACACATACACTCACACATACATACACTCACACATACACTCACATACACACATACTCACACTCACACACACACACACATATACACTCACACACACACACTCACACACACACACTCACACACACATACACTCACACACACACATACGCTCACACACACACATACACTCACACACTCACACACTCACATTACCACTCACACACACACACACACACTGACTCACACACCATATACATGACAGTAAACTCTCTTGAATCTACTCACACGGTTGAGCACGGCCTCCACTGTGGGGCTTCCACAGTCAGCGGAACTTCCGCAATCAGCGTGACCTCTGCACTTACCGGAAATTATGCAATCAGCGTGACCTCTGCACTCACAGGAAATTATGCAATCAGCAAGACTTGTCCACTAAGCAGAAGTCATGAAATGAGTGGAACATTTGGACTAAACACAGTCGGACCTAATAAAGCACTTATTCCTTCCAAACACAGTCAGACCTAAAAAAGCATTGCAGTTTCAAGCACAGGCGGGGCGGCAGGCCAAAGAACTCATGGCATTGTCATTTCATTTCATTTCATTTCCAATTAAGCATTGTACGTTCAAGCACAGGCAGGGCAGCAGGCCAAACAACTCATGGCATTGTCATTAAGGGCTAACAAATTATTTATCGCAAGTAACCATATATAACCATATAACAATTACAGCACGGAAACAGGCCATCTCGGCCCTACAAGTCCGTGCCGAACAACTTTTTTCCCTTAGTCCCACCTGCCTGCACTCATACCATAACCCTCCATTCCCTTCTCATCCATATGCCTATCCAATTTATTTTTAAATGATACCAACGAACCTGCCGCCACCACTTGCACTGGAAGCTCATTCCACACCGTTACCACTCTCTGAGTAAAGAAGTTCCCCCTCATGTTACCCCTAAACATCTGTCCCTTAATTCTGAAGTCATGTCCTCTTGTTTGAATCTTCCCTATTCTCAAAGGGAAAAGCTTGATCACATCAACTCTGTCTATCCCTCTCATCATTTTAAAGACCTCTATCAAGTCCCCCCTTAACCTTCTGCGCTCCAGAGAATAAAGACCTAACTTATTCAACCTATCTCTGTAACTTAGTTGTTGAAACCCAGGCAACATTCTAGTAAATCTCCTCTGTACTCTCTCTATTTTGTTGACATCCTTCCTATAATTGGGCGACCAAAATTGTACACCATACTCCAGATTTGGTCTCACCAATGCCTTGTACAATTTTAACATTACATCCCAGCTTCTATACTCAATGCTCTGATTTATAAAGGCTAGCATCCCAAAAGCTTTCTTTACCACCCTATCTATATGAGATTCCACCTTCAAAGAACTATGCACGGTTATTCCCAGATCCCTCTGTTCAACTGTATTCTTCAATTCCCTACCATTTATCATGTACGTCCTATTTTGAGCAGTTCAGTTGATTCACAGTTTAGAATGACAGTTGTGGCCTCTCCCTCGCGATCTTGCAGAGTGACTGACTGGCATCCGTGGTTTTATAGTCTTGCCCCCCCCCCCCGGAAGGGGCGTTACCTTCATCACAGTGATTGGCAGGCGAGAGGACCAATCAGCTGAGCTCAAGGTTTTTGAAACACTCATAACTTTTTTATTTTTCATCAATAGGAAACATTCTCGGGGCTGGCTCAGTGGGGGAGGACTGTGAGTAAGATGGCTAACAATCACAGTGATACTGGGTAGCGTTGTATATTGATTTTTTCTAAAACCAATATACAACGCAGACAGGAAGTGAATTATATGGATACACACACACACACACACACACACACACACACACACACACATATACACACAGTACATACAGTATATATACTGATATACATATGCACCCACACATATGTATACAAATGCATACACACATACAAATAAAAACAAACCAACAGTAAATGTACCTATAAGCTGCAGCGTTAGAATGTTATTGTTCAATTCCTAGTGTATTTGCCAATTAAACACCCATGACTTGATTATTACGGGTGTTAGGGGTTATGGGGAGAAGGCAGGATAACGGGGTTCAGAGTGAAAGATAGATCAGCCATGATTGAATGGTGGGGTACACTCGATGGGCCGAATGGTCTAATTCTACTACTAAGACATGAATTTATGGGTGCGGCGTATACCAATGTTTTACTCCATCAGCTCTGTCCCATAGTCAGATAGTGAGCAAAGTGATTCACAAGTGATTCTCAATGTTGTTTGAACTATGATCCACTGTGCTTTCTGTTTACAGGTGTGGCAAACTGTACAGCCGTACATGCAACTCTACAAACTAGCTCACGCCCCACAATAATCATCGGCCTTGTTAATCCTCAATCAACAAGACATGGCTGCTGGGAGATAAATGTGATCAAAACCTTTAAAAAATGATGGTGGAATGCACCCCAGAGCAAAGAAGAAATAGTTTAGTTTAGTTTAGAGATAGATACACCGTGAAAACAGGCCATTCAGCCCACCGAGTCCGTGCCGACCAGTGATCCCCGCTCACTAACTCTATCCTACACACACTAGGGACAATGTACAATTTCCAGAAGCCAATTAACCTACAAACATGTGGGAGGAAACCGGAGCACCCGGAGAAAACCCACACAGTCACGGGGTGTACGTACAAACGCCATACAGACAGCACCCATAGTCAGGATGGAACCTGGGTCTCTGACGTTGTAAGGCAGCAGCTTACCACTGCGCCACCGTGCACCATTCAGCCCATCAGGACTACTCCGCCATTCAATCATGACTGCTCTCTTTCGCCCTCCTAACCCAATTCTCCTGTCTTCTTCCCACAACCCCTGACACCCAGTACTAATCAAGTATTTGGACGCCTGGATTCCAAACCTAGATCCAGCTTAGAATCTACTAGGACCTGGGCATCACTTGTCCTTGATTCTGACCAACATGTATCTCATTTCTCAATCCACAGTGGTGGATGTGGGACATTTTCCCCTGTAAGGGTCCTAGTCCAACAATGCTCTCTGGTGCCCTCCCTCATCCATCCAGTTTCTTCTGCTCAGTTTATTTTGTTTTTTTGACAACTTTGTATTTTCATGTTGAACATTTAGTTTTGGAGATACAGTGCGGAAGCGGGCCCTTCATCCCACCAAGTCCGCGCCAACCAGCGAGCACTACGTACGCTAGCACTGTCCTACACACACTACGGACAATTTACAAATTTTACCGGCCAATTAGCCTACAAACCTTTATGTCTTTGGAATGTGGGAGCAAACCGATGCACCCAGAGAAAACCCACGCAGGTCACGGAGAGAACGTACAAATTCCGTACAGACAACACCGTAGTCAGGATCGAACCCGGGTCTCTGGCGCTGTAAGGCAGCAGCTCTACCGCTGCGCCACCGTGCCGACCACTTTACCTAAGACTTTGTGGAGATCCAGGTGTGCAACAACACGTTACAGCCAGCACTTCATTTGTAGGCTCACTACCTTGGAACACCTGGGTGGAAGGAATCTTTAGACCTGGTGAAGATGCTCTCCTCATTTGATTCCCTATTCGCTGATTCTGCCATTGTCCTTTTATTCCCTAAAAGGCATTGTGAGCAAAGGCCTGTTTATTTGTGCGCTGGTGTTCTATTTGAGCTAATCCTTAATAAAACATGAATCTTTACACATTTCAGTTAATGTTACAGGTGGAAATGTATCGTGGAATCAATGTTGCAAACCACTGATCATTTTTAATGTGATTGGAACAAATTGAATCCTAAATCTAAAATCCCAGCATTTTCTATAAATTTATTGATTTGAATTATTGGGCGAGCAGTAATGCAGATTTGAGAAGCAGCCACAATCAGACAGTCCTGCAAGGTCCAGGGGCTGGGCTTTTGCTTGTGTGGGCAAAGCAAGCTCTTGGGTGATAGAAAGTAGATCCTTTACAAGGATGTTGCCAGGAATCGAGGGTCTGAGCTACGGGCGGAGGTTGAGCATGCTGGGGCTCTATTCCCTGGAGTGCAGGAGGATGAGGGGTGATCTTATAGAAGTATATAAAATCATGAGAGGAATATATCGGGTGGATGCACAGAGTCCCTTGCCCAGAGTCCCTTGCCCAGAGTAAGGGAATCAAGAACCAGAAGACACAGGTTTAAGGTGAACGGGGAAAGATTTATTCGGAACCTAAGGGGTAACTTTTCACACAAAGGGTGGAGGGTGTATGGAATGAACTGCCAGAGGAGGTAGTTGAGGCTGGTACTATTGAAATATTTAGACAGGTATATGAATAGGACAGGTTTAGAGTGATATGGGCCAGGTAGATGGGACCAGTGTAGATGGGGCAGGTTGGGCCGAAGGGTCTGTTTCTGTGCTGTAAGGCTCTAAGACTCTATAATATAAAAATAGGGATGTAATGCTGAAGCTTCATCAGGCACTGGTCAGAATGCATTTGGAGTATTGTGAGCAGTTTTGGGCCCCATATCTGAGGAAGGATGTGCTGACATTGGTGAGGGTCGAGAGGAGGTTTACGAGAATGATCGTCTTAACATGATGAGCATTTGATGACACTGGGCCTGTACTCGCTGGAGTTTAGAAGGATGAAGGGAGGACCACATTGAAACTTACCGAACAGTGAAAGGCCTGGATAGATTGAATGTGGATAGGATGTTTCCACTCGTGGGAGAGTCTAGGACCAGAGGCCATCGCCTCAGAATTAAAGGACATACCTTTAGAAAGGAGATGAGGAAGAATTTCTCTAGTCAGAGGGTGGTGAATCTGTGGAATTCATTGCCACAGAAGGTTGTGGAGGCCGTCAATGGGTATCTTTATCGAGATTGACAGATTCTTGATTAGTATGGGTGCTGAGGGTTATAGAGAAAGGCAGGACAATGGGGTTGAGAGGGAAAGATAGATCAGCCATGATTGAATGGCGGAGTAGACTTGATGGGTCGAATGGCCTAATTCAGCTCGTATCACCTATAAACTATGGGGAGGGGCAAGTGGTGAACGTTGGGCAGTTGATATTGAGGTGTGTAAGATGGAGTGGGATGAAAGGGTGAAGTAGATGCTTGGGTGGTGGGAGGTAGAGAGGCGAAGAGGTTGGGGAGTTAGTTGAAGGGATGGGGAGTGTTGGGTTACAGTTGCGCTGGGGGAGTTGAGGCCGTGGGGGCGGGGGATGAGAGGGGAGGGGGAGTGGTACTTTGTACCATCAGATTCTCCCTTTTTTACCACTGCTTTAAATCCACGCAGCGGAGGTCCATGTGGATGCAGTTGCGTGGTGGAGATCGTGCGGAGGTGGTTATGTCATAAGGTCATAAAACATAGTAGTAGAATTAGGCCATTCGGCCCATCAAGTCTACTCCGCCCATGCGTTATGTGGTGAATGATGAATGGAGAAAGAGTGTGGATATGGTTGGGTGGGTGGGAATGTGGGGAGGTGACCACACAACCTCCCCATCTTCCCCTTTCTGCAAGGACCACTTCTTAGATCGCACATCCTTCACCTTCTTCCCGCCACCAGTCCCCGTTCACTTCCCCTGCAAACACGGTGGCGGTACAGCACCAGAGACCCGGTTTGATCCTGACCACGGGTGCTGTTTGTACGGAGTTTGTACATTTTCCCTGTGACCAGAAGGGTTTTCTCCGTTTTCTTTCCACACTCGAGAGATGTAGGAGTTTGTCGGTTAATTGGCTTTGGTAAAAATTGTAAATTGTCCCTAGTGTGTAGGTTAGCGCTAGTGTATGGGGATCGCTGGTTGGCATGGGGCCAAGGGCCTGTTTCCGCGCTGTATTTCTATAATAAACTAAACCAGAAGAGGTACAACACCTGCCCCAACACTTCCTCTCTCACCGTTCAGGGGCCTAACGGAGAGAGAGGTTCTCCAGCACCTCCTCCAACCTTGTCTACTGTATCCAATGGTCCCGATACATCCTCCTCTCCATCAACATAGGTTTAAGGTGAAGAGGAAACGATTTAAAAGGAATCTGACGGTAACTCTTTTACACAAAGAGTGGTGGGTGTATGGAACAAGCTGCTGGAGGAGGTAGTTGAGGCTGGGACTATCCCAACGTTTAAGAAACAGTTAGCCAGGCACATGGCTAGGACAGGTTTGGAGGGATATGGGCCAAACGTGGGCAGGTGGGACTAGTGTAGCTGGGACATGTTGGCTGGTGTGGGCAAGTTGGGCAGAAGGGCCTGTTTGCACACACTATGACTATCATTGGACTTGCCTGCTAGCTTTTTGAGATTTGGTCAATGTAACTCTGAACGTCATTCACTTCCATTCTCTCTCCATTTCGATTATAATCTGCCTTTAGATTCCTCCAGCCGAAATGCGTGAGCTGACACTTCCCCACATGAAACTCCATTTTCCAGATTTGTACCCAAGGGTCAAGAGAACCGGACAAGATCAGGGCAAAGGACGAGAGATTGGCTGGGTTGTCCCACTGCGAGCTACCATGTGCGTGATGGGCCGAAAGGCTTCCTCTTTGCCCCAAACCGTTCAATTTCATCCAAGCGTCCCAGCTGCACGGCTCCGTTCACTGGAAGCTTGCGCCGTGTGGGCAGTGGGATTCTGCCAGAGCGCCGCTCGTTTGCTTGCACATTACCCGGTCTATCTATTTCAGGTAGGTAATTGAACGGGGTAGCGCGGCGAGAGCGGACAGTGGAGTCCAGGGGTGGGTATAATGCAGTCAGTTGGCGGCTGCTGTGGGCCGGGGGGGGGGGGGAGGGAGGGGAGCCGAGGAGCGGGTGGGCGTGTGGAGGGAGGATGTGGGAGAGGAGGGTCTGTGGGGGAGGACGGAGCGGGAGATGGGATTGGGGACAGAGTGGAGCTGGGTAGGGGAGGTTGGGGATGAGTCTGCATTTGAGCGTTGTTGGGGAGTGGGCGATGTTTCAGGGTGGAGAGTGGCTGAGGGCGGACACTATTTGGGGGGGGGGGTCTTCAGTTGGGGGTGGGCCGTGGTTGTGGGTGAGCAGAGGTGGGTGGGTGGGTCTGGTAGGGGACACAGTTGGGAGGTGGACAGTATTTGATGGGACGGGTCTATGGTTGGACATTACTGGGGGAGTGGAACAGGATTTGGGGGGTGGGTCTGGCTGGCAACAGTGGTCTGGGGATGGACTAGTGTTTGCGAGTGGGCAGTGATGGTGGGTGGGTCTGGGGGGTAGTCAGTATTTAGGGATGGCTTTATGAGTGAGCGGGGGTGGGTGGCTCGGTCTGAGGTTGGACATTATTCAGGGCAGGGCATTATTTGTGGGTGGGTCTGGGGTGGGACATGGTTGGGGGTCGGGACGTATTTGGGGAGTGGGCAGTATTGGCGGGTGTGTCTGGGAGGGTGGGCACTGGGCAGTGATGGAGGTGGGTGGGGAGAGTTTGTGGGGGGGATGGGGGCAGGACAGTGGATGGACATCGCTGGGGGTTGGATAGTAGTTGTGTGTGGGGGGAGGTGGGGTGTGGACATTGTACGCTGTGGGCTGGGGGGTGGGTCTGTGGACGGGGCCGCTGTGGACTCGGGGCCAGAGGTAGGAGCGGCCGAGGGCTGGCGGGCGGCGGCACCATGTCCCGCTACACGGTGCATGTCCGCGACGAGTGGCTGCTGGTGCCGAGCAGGGACGGCGCGGCCAGCGTGGACTGGCTGGGCCTGAAGGCGCTGCGCCGCTACGCCAAGAACAAGCCGGGCTACGGCTGCCTGAGCGAGGAAGCCGCCTTCACCGTGCGTCGGTGCCAGGGGCTGGCGCTGCTCGACCCTCACGACGCCCAGGCAGAGGTCCTGGAGAATAACGACTTCGTGAAAGTGGGTGAGTAAGGAGGGACCCATCCTCGCCCGCAGCCCCCACTGGCCTTTATACATCAGAGCATTGAATATAAAAGTTGGGATGTAATGTTAAAATTGTACAAGGCATTGGAGAGGCCAATTCTGGAGTATGGTGTACAATTCTGGTCGCCAAATTATAGGAAGGATGTCAACAAAATAGAGAGAGTACAGAGGAGATTTACTAGAATGTTGCCTGGGTTTCAACACCTAAGTTACAGTGAAAGGTTGAACAAGTTAGGTATTTATTCTTTGGAGCGCAGAAGGTTAAGGGGGGACTTGATAGAGGTCTTTAAAATGATGAGAGGGATAGACAGAGTTGACGTGGATATGCTTTTTCCATTGAGAGTTGGAAAGATTCAAACAAGAGGACATGATTTGAGAATTAAGGGACAAAAGTTTAGGGGTAACATGAGGGGGAACTTCTTTACTCAGAGAGTGGTAGCTGGGTGGAATGAGCTTCCAGTGGAAGTGGTGGAGGCGGGTTCGATTTTATCATTTAAAAATAAATTGGATAGGTATATGGACGGGAAAGGAATGGAGGGTTATGGTCTGAGTGCAGGTAGATGGGACTAGGTGAGAGTAAGTGTTCGGCAAGGACTAGAAGGGCCGAGATGGCCTGTTTCCGTGCTGTAATTGTTATATGGTTATAACCTGCACATTGTCTCCCCCCAGTGCTGGAGGATGATGCCGTGTCCCCGGACTTCAGCCAGTGGATGCCCGAACACCGGTATCCTTGAGCAGCAGGGGGCCGGGGGGGCCACACTCCGGCCATGGGTGGGCACTAGCCCGGGGTCCGGGGACTGGGCTCCGTGACACGGGCAGGGTGGGTGGGAGGTCGCGGTGTGAGATGTGGGCCAGTCCAGTGCGGGCGGCAGGGCAGGGCAGGGACTGTCTGACTGGCTTTACTGGGCTAAAGTCCATCGCCGAAGATAGACCCCGAAATGCTGCTGTAACCCAGCGGGTCAGGCAGCATCTCAGGGGAGAAGGCATGGGTGACGTTTCGGCTCGAGACCCTTCTTTAGACTGAGTCAGGGGAGAGGGAGACACAGAGATATGGAAGGCTGCGGTGTGAAAACGAGAGTTCAAAGGGGACAATGTAAGGGATCAAAGGGGACACAACGAGAGGTCAAGGGAAATGTAGAATGGTTGATTGTTAACTAGGGGGAGGTCACAATGGGGAGACTTACGAAGTAACATTCAATCAGGAGGACAGTAAAACTAGTCAGAGAACTGGGATGGGGAGAGAGGGAAAGCAAGGGTTACCTGAAGATAGAGAGGTCAATATTCATACCACATGGGGTGTGAGCTGCCCAAGTGGAATATCACAAAGCGCCATTGTGTCGAGACACGTCATCAGCCAGAGGGAGGGGAGAGGGAGACTCGAGGTGTGATGAGGTACAAGGCAATCACTGTCCCTGTGTGTACAGGAGAGAGGGTATGGGGCAGAAGTGTGGGTGAGTACGTCTGTCTTTGGGGGGTCGTGGGGTGGGGGGAATGGAGGAGCTTGGTGGTTGTGGCTAAGATTGGGGAAACACAGGCCAGGCTCATATGTTCTAGGAGCAGAATTAAGCCATTCGGCCCATCTACTCCATTCATTCATGGCTGATCTACCTTACCCTCTCAGCCCTGTTTTCCTGGGTTTTGAATGGAGATTGAGTGACATTCTCCTAACTTTTCCCCATCACCTTTGAAACCCTAAATCTGCCAATCTCAGCTTTATAAATGTGTCATCAGTGTGATTAGTTTAGATTTCAAATACAGCGCGGCAACAGGCCATTCAGCCCATCAAGTCCATGCCTAACAGTGATCCCCGCGCACAAACACTATCCTAACGCACACTATAGGGACGATTTGTAATGATACCAAGATACTCAACCTACAAACATGTACGCCTTTGGACTGTGGGAGTAAACAGGAGCACCCTGGGGAAACCCAGGACGGTCACGGGGAAAACGTATAAACTCCACACAGACAGCACCCGTACCCGGGTCTCAAGGCAGCAATATACAGAAAGGGGGCGCTGTACTGGCAGCAGCCTGTCGGCAGCGTGTCCGTTTTTTCCCCAACTTTTTTTATTTTTTTAGTTTGTTTAAAAGTGTGTTTTTAATGTTTCTTTGTGTGTTATGTGTGGGGGGTGGTGTGGGGGGGATTGAGGGGGAAACCGTTTCGGCCGCCTCTTCCATGGAGAGGCGATTTTTTCAGGACGCCTCCCCCGTGGCCTAACAGCAAGGATCGGCGCGGACTTTCCCGGAGACGCGCCCGGAGCTTCAGCGGCGGGCGCAGCGTGGACTCTCGGCGTGGAGCGGGTGAGCCCTCGCTGGAGGGGAGCGCTCCGTTACGCTGGCCCGCGGCAGCCGGCAGCCTGAAGCCGCGGTCTGCAGAACTCCAGCTGGTGCGGCGTCTACAGCCCGGGATTACTCGTGGAGGACCCGGGGGGAAGAAGAAGCTTCCACCGCCGGCCCGCGGCCAACTTCTACCGCGGGTGCGGTATGGACTCACCATCTCCCCTGGAGGGGAGCTTCGACCGCCGGCCCTGCAGACTGCGGTGCTTCCGGCTGCGGCATGGCAGGTACTTTAAAACTTTGATCGCCGGCCTGCGGCCTTCACCAGCCTGAAGCCGCGGTCTCTGGTTGGGAAGAGCCGATCCTGGACTCACCTTGACTTTGACTTTGTCCCTTACCATCTGGACGCCCGCAGCAACGGCTGTGGAGGGTGGTGGTCCCGACCACGGGGGAAAATGGAGGAGGACTGGCCAAGCTCTGTGCCTTCCACCACAGTGATGAATGCTGTGGTGGATATTTGTGTAAAAATGTTATTGTGGTTGTGTTCTTTATTATTGTACCGCTGCTGGCAACCCAAATACCACCGACCTTGGTTGTGTGGCAATTAAATTATATCAAATTATATCAATACCACTCACGTCGCTGCATTCAAGTGCTCACATTCACGTCGCCAAGTGGAGCAGTGTGATTTATGGTTGGGGTACCACCCTCCCCCAGGGCCCCCCAGTAGGGGTGGGCGGGCCTCATCTGAAAGATGCTCACCTGGATTTTGTACCGTTCTATACTGGAGTCAATATTTGCAGATCTTTGGACTGTAAACAAAAATCTTCAACAGAACGAAAATACCTTAACCAGATGCACACCCAGGTCTTCCATCTACCGGGAGCCCGATGAGGTAAATGCTCCATAGCTGTGATTTACTTTATCTGTACCTTCCTGCTTCAGTGCTCTTTTCAAAACACACTGGGTTTAGTTTAGTTTATTGTCACGTGTATAGGTACAGTGAAACGTTTTGTGGCATGCTAACCAGTCAGCGGAAAGACAATACATGATTACAATCGAGCCATTTACAGTGTACAGATACATGATAAAGGGAATAATGTGAAAAACATTTAGTGCAAGGTAAAGTCCGATCAAAGGTAGTCCAAGGTAGATCGTAGTTCAGGTCTGCTCTCTGGTTATTGATGGGATGGTTCAGTTGCCTGATAACAGCTGGGAAGAAACTGTCCCTGAATGTGGAGGTGTGCGTTTTCACACTTCTCTGCGCAGTTCACAAGCAGTTTCCATCAGTGATGTAGCGGCTATGTTTGGGTTCGAGTGGTCTAGTAAAGTGGAGTTTCCTGGCTAATCAGAGTCCAACACCAACCTCTGGCAGACACAAAATGCTGGGGTAACTCAGTGGGACAGGCAGAGAAGGAATGGCTGATTCCACCTATTCATTCTCTCCAGAGATGATGTCTGTCCCGCTGAGTTACCCCAGCATTTTGTGTCTATCTTTGGTGTAAACCAGCATCTGCAGTTCGCTCCGACACTACTCCTGTCACCAAGAAATGGGGGGGGGGGAGATGGATTTAAGGAATAAAAACTAATGGGAGGAATTCATGGTTGGGGTTAAGGAGAGATGGCTAAGTTGCTCAAAGCATTGGATCTTGAGAAGGTTCCTTAAGGCAGTGAGACATCAGGAAAGGGAACTCTAAAAAGGTTTAAAAAAAAGGTAAAAAAGGTGATTCAAAAGGGTAGCCTGATAGACATTTAACTGGAGAGTCTCAATATGGGAGGGGGTTGTGAGGTTTGGAGGTGGTGTCTTCAGAGAATGGCTTGGGGTTCAATGCATTGGGGACCAGGAGCCAAGACTTGGTCGGGTAGGATGTGTGATCTCAGTGAGGCTTGGAGTGGGACCAGTACTGGGAAGCACAAGACAGACGCAAAGTGCTGGAATAACTCAGTGGGTCAGGCAGCATATCTGGAGAAAAAAAGGGATGGGTGACGTTACGGGTTGGCACCCTTCTTCCGAAATAGAAACATAGAAAATAGGTGCAGGAGTAGGCCATTCAGCACTTCGAGCCTGCACCGCCATTCAATATGATCATGGCTGATCATCCAAAATCAGTACACCATTCCTGCTTGCTCCCCACATCCCTTCATTCCGTTAGCCCTAAGAGCTATATCTAACTCTTGAAAACATCCAGTGAATTGGCCTCCACTGCCTTCTGAGGCAGAGAATTCCACAGATTCACAGCTCTCTGGGTGAAAAAGTTTTTCCTCATCTCAGTCTCAAATGGCCTACCCCTTATTCTTACCCCTGGTTCTGGACTCACCCAACATCGGGACCATTTTTGCTGCATCAATCCCTGTCCAATCCTTTAAGAATTTTATATGTTTCTATAAGATCTCCTCTCATCCTTCTAAATTCCAGTGAATATAAGCCCAGTCGATCCATTCTCAGACAGCCACCCATCCTTTTTCTCCAGAGATCCTACTGACCTGCTGAGTTACTCCAGCATTTTGTGTCTATCTTTGGTATATACCAGCACTTGCAGTTCCTATCTACCCAACAGGAAGCAGGGTTTTGTACAAATTTACGAAGGATATTGGATGACTTGAGAATGGTCGAAACACGGGTCTGACTGTTTAATTTAGTTTTAGTTTAGAGAAAGCGTGGAAACAGGCCCTTTGGCCCACCGAGACCGCTCCGACCAGTGTCCACCTGTACACTAGTTCTATCCGACACACTAGGGGCAATTTACAGAAGTACATTAACCTAGAAACCTGTGCGTCTTTGGAGTGTGGGAGGAAACTGGAGCACTTGGAGAAAACCCACGCGGTCACAGGGAGAAAGTACAAACTCCGTACAGGCAGCACCCATAATCAGAATTGAACCCGGGTCTCTGGCGCTGTAAGGCAGCAACTCTACCACTGCGCCACCGTGCCGACAGCTCCATAAATGTGGGTCTGAGAGTGAGCTGGGAGGTTATGAAATGGATGAAGATAACATTTGAGGTATGAACTTCACACGGTTTTAGTGGGAGCAGCTGGGCAGAGAAGGTTGGCTTTATTGGGCTAAAGTCCATTCCTTCCAAACACATCCGTCATGTGCTGGGGACAGGCACTATCTTGCTCTTCAAGGACAAATATTGTTGGAAACTGTAAGATCACAGAGACGAGCAAAACAGAAACGGGTGATTTTGACACAAGTTGCCCAAACCATCCATCCATCCAACAAAGTACCTCCGTCCCTCCCCCACTCTAGTCATCGTACTAGTTTCACTGTCGCCCTGTTGAGTTTCACTGTCTGTATCACTCGTTATCATCTAGCCCACAGCCAACACTGGACCATTGTGGGCTCTACCTGTCTTGATCATCGTTGCTTTTTGCATATCTCTCGTTCATTTGTTCAGGTGCCTTCTATATCTCTTGTTTCCCCCCATCCTGAATCTGAGTGTGAAGAAGGGGCTCCACATCACCTGGTCCTTTTCTCCAGAGATTCCGACTGACCCGCTGAGTTACTCCGGCTTTTTGTGCCTTTACAAGGTTCTGGCACGTTTGTGTACTGGATCAACAATTCAGACCCATCTTCAGACTGAGAGTGAGGGGAGAGGGAAACTATAGGTATGAAAAGGTACAAACAACAAATGAAGGAAAGATATCAAAAGAGCAAGAGAAAGCCTGCAACGATGATCCAGGAACGGTGGTCCGCAACTTTGTGCCTTAACCTCCTGGACCACCTTGGACCTTTGCAAAGCCATACCAAAGTCCATAGACAACAGACATGGGTGCAGGAGTAGGCCATTTGGCCAGTCGAGCCAGCACCGTCATTCAATGTGATCATGGCTGATCATCCCTAATCAGTACCCCGTTCCTGCCTTCTCCCCATATCCCCTGACTCCGCTATTTTCAAGAGCCCTATCTAGCTCTCTCTTGAAAGCATCCAGAGAACCTGCCTCCACCGCCCTCTGAAGCAGAGAATTCCACAGACTCACAATTCTCTGTGAGAAAAAGTGTTTCCTCGTCTCCATTCTAAATGGCTTACTCCTTATTCTTAAACTGTGGCCCCTGGTCTGGACTCCCCCAACATCGGGAACATGTTTCCTGCCTCTAGCGTGTCCAAGGCCTGAACAATCTTATATGTTTCAATGAGATACCCTCTCATCCTTCTAAACTCCAGAGTGTACAAGCCCAGCTGCTCCATTCTCTCAGCATATGACAGTCCTGCCATCCCGGGAATTAACCTTGTAGACCTTCTAAGTCCATGCAAACCATTACACCACTCTGCCTTCATCAATTGTTTTGGTTGCCTCATCAATAAACTCAAACCTCGGTTTGTAAGATATTATTTCCCCTGCATAATCCATTGCTGATAAATCAGTCCCTGTCTTTCCAGGTGAACACAAATTGTATCCTTCTCCTAGAACTTGCCCACTTATGTAAGACTTACTGGCCTGTTGTTTCCATGCTCGTAGGTTTCAATGCATCGTAGGTTTAAGGTGATGGGGGGGGGGGGAGATATTTAATAGGAACCTGAGGAGCTACTTTATTTACACAAAGGGTGGTGGGTGTATGGAACAAGCTGCCAGAGGAGGTAGTTGAAGATAGACACAAAAAGCTGGAGTAACTCAGCGGGACCGCCAGCATATCTGGACAGACGGAACGGGTGACGTTTCTGGTCGAGACCCTTCTTCAGACTGAAAGTCACAGGAAAGGAAAACGAGAGATATATACAAAAAGCTGCTGGAGAAGGTAGTTGAGGCAGGTGCTATCACAACATTAAAAAAAACATTTGGGCCCTACATGGATAGGATAGGTTTTTTGAACAAGGGGACTAAATTAGATATTCTCTAATCTTTGGTACCTCACCCGTGGCTAATGGAGGCGCAAAAATCTCCATCAGAGTCCCTGTGATTTCCTCCATTGCTTTCCCTGGCATCCTGGGATAGATCCCATTAGACTGGAGATTCATCCATCCTAAAGTGCACCAATATTTCTAATAGTTACTCTATCCTGATACAGACCTGCGGGTGAATATTATATGTCCCTCCCTTAAACCTGAAACAGAAACAGTGACGGCTGGAGCTTTAGTTTTAGTTTTAGAGATACAGCACGGTAACAGGCCCTTTGGCCCACCGAGTCCATGCCGACCAGCGATCCCCGCATACTGCCGCTATCCTACACACTAGAGACAATTTACAATCTTTACCGAAGACCGGAGTCATTGCTTTAAATGTGTTAATACACTCTTTACGCATTTTAATAGAAAGTTGAAAACACCTCCAGATTCAGGGACAGTTTCTTCCCAGCTGTTGTCAGGCAACTGAATCTCATCCTACTACAGCCAGAGACTGGTCCCAAACTACCATCTACCTCATTGGTGACCCTCGGATTATCCTTGATCGGACTGGCTTTACCTTGCACTAAATGTTCCCTTATCATTTATCTGCACACTGTAAATGGCTCGATTGTATTACAATTTGGAAAGTTCACTGAAGGTCGTACGTCAACCCGATATGAAAGTTAGCCGCTGATGTACTTCGTGCTAACCCAACAATCTAAAGGAAAATGCAATCTTTCAGTGTATTTATTTAGATGGAAATCATTTAACGATAGAAGAACTAGTTCGTTTGGGAAAAGGACTTTACAAGATCAAGGTGAGTTCACAATATCTCCCTGTTGCTTTTCTATAACCACACGGTCACTGTTAACCTGCGATGTGCGTGTGTCGGCACTGCGCCTGTATTTGCTGGAGTTTACAAGAATCAGGGAGTACTGCATTGAAACGAACAGGAAAGCAAAAGTCTTCGATAGAGTGGATGTGGAGAGGATGTTTCCACTAGTGGGAGAGTCTGGGACTAGAGGTCGTAGCCTCAAAATTAAATTCATTTTAGGAAGGAGATGAGGAGAAGTGTCTTTAGTCAGAGGGTGGTGAATCTGTGGAATTCATTGCCACAGAAGTCTGTGGAGGCCAAGTCAGTGGATATATTTAAGGCAGAGATAGATAGAAAGCAAGAGAATCAGCCATGATTGAATAGCAGTAGACTTAATGGGCCGAATGGCCTAATTCTACTCCTATCACCTATGACCCATGATCTTATGAAGACTGACAGCATTTGATGTGTCCTCTACCACAGATCTCTGCAGAAGCTGAAGACAAAATCAAACAGTCAAGAATACTTCTGGAAAATATTGTGAAAGAAAATAAATGTGGGTTGAATGGAAAAGAATGACAAGTGCAGAAACTGTATGTCAGTACTGTACTTCCCCATACTGTCGGATTATAAGCAGTATCCGACTTAGTTTAGTTTAATTAGGAGATGCAGTGTGGAAATAGGCCCATCTGCCCACCAAATCTGCACAGACCAGAGATCCCCGTAACACTAACACAAACCTACAACCTGTATGTCTTTGGAATCTGGTAGGAATCTGGAGCACCCGGGGAAATTGCCCGTGGTCACAAGGAGAACGTGCAAACTCCGTACAGCCACCATCCGTGGTCAGGATCGAATCGGGTCACTGGAGCTGTAAGGCAGCAACTCTACCGCTGCACCACCGTGCCGTGCCGCCCGTAATGATGATGGTAGTAGACCCATCATTATAATATGAGTCCCCCTGGAAGTTCGGAATGTGTATCTCACTCTTTACATTCCCGACCAACTTCAGTAAGCTGACATTTCCTCCTCACCGCCCTCCCCCCCCCCACAAGTCCGTGATCGCAGGGCACAGCCAACAATGTAAAGAGGGGAAAATATCTTTGCACTTTTCTCTCTTTCAGTTGGGTACGGAATAACAACTGGCTTTGGGAAATTTATCCGGATTGTTATCCCGCATAATAAGCTCAAGTAAGTTATTCCTGAAAAATCAGAGACTTTCTCATTAATCCCCCGTAGTTTGTTAAGAACTACTTTATGTCTGAACATTCTTTTGATTGATTGATTGATTGATACTTTATTATCGCATGTGACATATCGCCGTTTATTCCTTTGTTTTAGATAACATACACAAGGTATGCAAAGAGTCGCCACCTATAGGGCACCGACACAGTTACAAAGTGTTGATTATGGTCCCCAATGGTCCCTCGTTGTTTTCTGCGCCCCCCTTACCCCACATCGGCCATTCCCCACTGCAGCCAGTGTAACGTGTATCTGTCAACAGACTATTGGGGTTGGTGCAGTATGAATTTTACCCCCAATCTCTGCTGTGATGAGGGTTTGGTAGCAAGTTGGCAGGGCTCACCACTGACGTTGGAGACAGCTATCCACAAGATTAAACACCTTTACATTTGGGTTCTCAGCCTCATTACGCACTTCCATAACCTAACGTTCCAAGCCCGACCTCATGTGGAACGTTTCTCCCTCCACCACTCTGCCTATTCCTTTGTTGGCAGTTCTCACCTCAGACCATGAACCCATTCCGGCAACTCCAGAATCCACAGCCTTTAGACTTTAAAGATACAACACGGAAACAGGCCCTTTCCTCCCAGCGATCCACCATACACTAGCACACTAGGGACAATTTACAATCTTTAACAAAGCCAATTAACCTACAAACCTGTAAGTCTTTGGAATGTGGGAGGAAACTGGAGCACCTGGATAAAACCCACGCAGGTCATAGGGAGAATGTACAAACTCCGTACAGACAGCACCCGTGGTCAGGATCGAACCTGGGTCTCTGGCGCTGCAGTTACTCCACTGCTGCTCAATCTATTTATTCTCCCTGGTATCATAGAGTCATACAGCATGGAAACAGACCCTTCAGCCCAACTTGCTCACGTCGATCAACATGCCTCACCCACACTAGTCCCATCTGCCTGCTGTTGTCCACATCCCTCTAAACCTACCCTATCCATGTACCAGTATAAATGTTTCTTAAATGTTGTGATAGTCCCAGCCTCAACTACCTCCTCTGGCAGCTCGTTCCATACACCCACCACCCTTTGTGTGTAAATGTTACCGCTCAGATTCCCAATAAATCTTTTGCTGGAGAAACTCAGCAGGTGAGGCAGCATGTATGGAGCGAAGGAAATAGCAACGTTTCGAGTCGAAACCCTTCCTCAGACTTGAAATGGGCAACGTTTTGGGTCGAAATACAGATAAAAGACTGTGGATTTACTTGATCTATTCCCCTCTTGGTCTTATACACCTCTATAAGATCACCCCGTATCCTTCTGCACTACAAGGAATAGAGTCCTTGCCTGATCAACCTCTCCCTATAGCTCAGGCACTCGAGTTCCGGCAACATCCTCGCAAATCCTCTCTGCGCTCATTCAAGCTTAACAACATCTTTCGTATACCAGGGTGACTAAAACTGAGCACAATACTCCAAATGTATTGGAGCCTCACCAATATACAATAACCCAACACGAACCCAGACTCCAGGGTTAGTTTCCAGCATACGGGATGAAGTTGTTCCTATGGGGGTATTTTAGCTCCGAGTAACTGGTGTTGATAGTACACAATGTTAGCACAGCCTCACTGACACTGCATGCACCCTGTGTCTCAGCGATGGCTCAAAGCCCAGCAATGGACTGCATTCACGTGTGTAAATCTGAAAATAGTAACAGCCACTTGATTGAATTTACTTTAATGTAACGTTTAGTAACATTAAATGTAACTAAAGTAACGTTTAGTATTGGATAGACACAAAGAGCTGGAGTAACTCAGCAGGACAGGCAGCATTTCTGGAGAGACAGAATGGGTGACGTTTCGGGCTGAGACCCTTCCTCAGCATTCCCCTCCAGAAATGCTGCCTGTCCCACTGAGCAAACCAGCATCTGCAGTTCAATAGACAATAGACAATATGTGCAGGAGTGCCATTTGGCCCTTCGAGCCAGCACCACCATTTATTGTGATCATGGCTGATCATCCCCAATCAGTACCCCGTTCCTGCCTTCTCCCCATATCCCCTGACTCCGCTATGTTTAAGAGCCCTATCTAGCTATCTCTTGAAAGCATCCAGGGAACCGGCCTCCACCGCCCTCTGAGGCAGAGAATTCCCTCCTACACGTTTAGTATTGGATGTTTGCTTTAGTTTAGTTTGGAGATACAGTGCGGAAACAGGCCCTTCGGTCCACGCGGACCAGCGATCGCCGTACACTAGCACTGTCCTACACACCAGGGACAATTTACAATTATGCCAAGCCAATTAGCCGACAAACTTGTACATCTTTGGAGCGTGGGAAGAAAATGGAGCTCCTGGAGAAACCCACGAGGTCACGGGGAGAACGTACAAACTCCGTACAGACAGCACCTGTAGTCGGGATTGAACCTGGGTCTCTGGCGCTGTGAGGCAGCGACTCTACCGCTGTGTCACCATGCTGGTGTTGCGCAATAGAGCTATGTGCATCGTGTTGATGTTGGGGCTGCAGCACCTAGAATGTATTTTAGTTTAGTTTATTGTCAGGTGTACCGAGGTACAATGAAAATCTATTTGTAGTGTGCTATCCAGTCAGCGGAAAGACAATACATGATTACAATCGAGCCATCCACAGTGTACAGATACATGAAAAAGGGAATAACGTTTGGTGCAAGATAAAGTCCAGTAAAGTCCAATTACTGATAGTCCAAGAGTCTCCAATGAGGTAGATAGTAGCTCAGGACCATCTAGTTGTTGACAGGGTGTTCAATTGTTTAATAACAGCTGGGAAGAGACTGTCCCTGAATCTGGATGTGTGCATTTCACATTTCTGTACCTCTTGCCTGATGGGAGAGGGGAGAAGAGGGAGAAGAGGGTGAGACTCATCCTTGATTATGCTACTGGCCTTGCCGAGGCAGCGTGAGGTGTAAATGGAATCAACGGAGGTTGGTTTGTGTGATGGTCTGGACTGCGTCCACAATTCTCTGCAATTTCTTGCAGTCTTGGCTGGAGCTGTTCCCAGACCATGCAGTGTGCATCCCGATAAAATGCTTTCCACGGCTCATCTGTAGAAGTTGGTGAGAGTTGTTCGGGACATGTCGAACTTCCTAAACCTTCCAAGGAAGTAGAGGTGTTGTTGGTGTGCTTTCTTGGCCATTACTTTGAGATGGGCAGCCCTGGACAGGTTGCTATAGACAATAGACAATAGGTGCAGGAGTAGGCCATTCGGGCCTTCGAGCCAGCACCGCCATTCAACGTGATCATGGCTGATCATCCATAATCAGTACCCATTGGTGGAAGTAGAAGCATTGGTGTGCTTTCTTAGCCATTGCTTCAATATGGGTGGCCCTGGACAGGTTGCTGGTGGAACTAGTGCTAGTTGGTGTATTTCCTTGACCAATGCATCTATATGGGGAGTCCAGGAGCCAGGGTCCATGTTGCCTTGGGCAGGAGGCCAGCTGCCTAGCTGTGTATGAAGTACTTGCTCCCTCTACATTGGGCTAAGTGCCAATGTAGCCCAATGCACAGGGGCCCTCTCAATGCAGGCAGCCTGCTGCCTTCACATAACCGAGGGTTGATGCTGAGACATTAGAGCAAAACTCCCACTAGTTGGGTTAGCCAGAGGCAGTAGTTGAGGTAGGTACAACAACAACATTCATAAGGCACTTGGACAGCTACATGGATAGGAAAGGTTGGGAAAGATTTGCAGGGATTTGGGCAAAACACAGGCAAATGCAACTAGCTTAGATGGGTGATCTGGGTCGGCACGGATGAGTTGGGCCGAAGGGCCTGTTTCTGTTCCCCGTGGCTCTATAATGGCTATCAGCCACTGAGGCCCCACCACAGTGTGCGAGGATGGTAAAAAAAACCCAGTGTGCTCAGCACGGACTCGATGGGCTGAAGGGCCTGTTTCTGCACTGTGTCTCTAAACTAATCACAGACTCTCCGGGCTGTCTTTGTGATTGAATGAGAATGCTTTTAACATGTCAACCGTAATGTTAAGGAAATATCAATAAAGTAACAAATATTGTTAAAGGAATTAAAAGCAATAAAAAAAGTTAAATGCACATCACACTCAAAAACCATCGCAGACATTTAAATAATTGAAGAAAGCACCAGTCCCGTTTTTATCAGCAGCCCTTGTTCCAGTTGGGAAGATGGAGCACCTGGGGGAAGCCCATGCAGCCACAGGGAGAACATGCAAACTCCACACCGGCAGGATTGAACCCCTATAGAGCAACGGATGGAATGCTGAGACTCTATAAGGCACTGGTCAGGCCACATTTGGAGTACTACGAGTCATTTTGGGCCCTGTATCTGAGGAAGGATGTGCTGGCTCTGGAGAGGGTCCAGAGGAGGTTTACAAGAATGATCCCAGCAATTAGTGGTTTAGCATATGATGAGCGTTTGACAGCATTGGGCCTCTATTCGCTGGAGTTTAGAAGAATGAGGGGGGGACCTCATTGAAAATGGCAGAATAATCAACTTTAGGCTGTGCACGCTGTACGCAAGAAGACAGAATAGTGAATGGCAGAGATAGAGTGGATGTGGAAAGGATGTTTCCACTGGTGGAAGAGTCTAGGACTGAGGTCATGGCCTCAGAAATAAAGGGCACTCTTTTAGAAAGGGGGTGAGGGGGAATGTTTTTAGTCAGAGAGTAGTTAATCTGTGGAGCATTGCCACAGAGGGCTGTGGAGGCCAAGTCAGTGGATATTTTAAGAGATAGACAAATTCTTGATTAGAACGGGTGTCAAGGGTTATGGGGAGGAGGCAGGAAAATGGGATTAGGAGTCAGAGATCAGCCATGATTGAATGACGGAGTAGACTCGATGGGCTGAATGGTCTAATTCAACTTCTATAACTTGTGAATTTGTGAACCCGGGTCTCCGGCAGTGAGTTTATTTGCAAAAATATCATGCTGCTGTTTGACTATCTCTGATTGGACTTTATCTTGCACTCAGCATTATTCATGTTATTTCCCTGTATCATGTATCTGCACACTGTGGATGGTTCGATAGTAATCATGTCTTGTCTTTCTGCTGACTCGTCAGCACGCAACAAACAGCTTTTCACTGTACCTCGGCACACGTGACAAAAACTAAACTCTAACTCGAAACATAAGAAAAATATGGTATTGAAATAGACACAATCTTTAAAAGTAATTGGATAAATGTGTCCAGTCCAACTGTATACTGCTGGCAGATACACAATGCAGTTGCTCAGCGGCACAGGCAGCATCTTTGGAAAGAAGGAATGGGTGACGATTCTTCAGACTAATAGTACGTCCTTTTATTCTGAGATTATGGCCTCTGGTCCTAGACTTTCCCACTAGAAACATAGAGACATAGTAAATAGGTGCAGGAGTAGGCCATTCGGCCCTTCGAGCCTGCACCGCCATTCAATATGATCATGGCTGATCATCCAAATCAATATCCCATGTGTACCTCCCATACCTGCCTTCTCTCCATACCCCCTGATCCATTTAGACACAAGGACCACATCTAACTCCCTCTTAAATCCAGCCAATGTGTGTCCCAGATAGAACAATGAAATCCTTACTTGCTGCAGCACAACAGAATATGTAAACATACTACACTGTAAACAATATGATAAACGAGAGAAAAAATCAACGTTCTCTGCATATATATACACACACACACACACACACACACACACACACACACACACACACACACACACACACACACACACACACACACACACACACACACACACACACACACACACACACACACATATATATATAAATACACACACATACACACATATTCAAAAAACAAACAATAATAGTGCAATAATAATAATAATAATAATAATAGTCTGTTGCAGTTCAGAGCTTATTTGAGGTTGTGGCGTTTAATAGCTTGATGGTTGTAGGGAAGGAGCTGTTCCTAAACCTGGACGTTACAGTTTTCAGGCTCCTGTACCTTCTTCCCAATGGCAGTGGTGACATGAGAGTGTGGCCAGGATGGTGTGGGTCTGATGATGCTGGCTGCCTTTTTGAGGCAGCAACTTCGATAGATCCCTTTGATGGTGGAGAGCCGGTGATGGACTGGGCAGTGGTCACACCATTTTGCAGTCTTTTCCGCTCTTGGACGCTCAAGTTGCCGAACCAGACCACGATGCAACCGGTCAGCATGCTCTCTACTGTACACCTGCAGAAGTTCAAGAGAATCCTCTTCGAAATACCGAATCTCCGTAATCTTCTCAGGAAGTAGAGGCTGCTTTCTTTATAATTGCATCGATGTGCTGGGACCAGGACAGATCTTTGGAAATATGTATGCCCAGGAATTTGAAGTTTTTGACACTCCAGGATTGTGGGTCCTCATCCTTCCTCTTCCAAAGTCCACAATCAGTCCGTTGGTTTTACTGCTATTGAGAGCCAGGTTATTGTGCTGGCACCATTTGGTCAATCGGTCGATCTCACTTCAATACTCTGACTCATCGCATCTGTAATTCTTCCTACAACAGTGGTGTCATCGGCAAACTTGGTGATGGAGTTCGCACTATATCCGGCGACACAGTCATGGGTACAGAGTGAGTGGAGCAGGGGGCTGAGCTCGCAGTTCATTTATCATTCAAGCTGAATGATAAATGAAAGCTCACACTTCAGTACCATGTCCCTGCTACAACATAGCTTTAAGTCACCTGGGAAAATTCTTGACTCATTTCCCATGGCAGCTGATTGATACTCTTCCTAAATGTGATATCAGTCAGCATGGATTTACGGAGGGAAAATCATGCGTAACTAATCTTCTAGAATTTTCTGAGGATGTAACCAGGAAAAAGGACAAGGGAGAGCCAATGGATGTCGTGTGCCTGGACAGAAAGCATTTGATGTCCCACATCGGAGATTAGTGGGCAAAATTAGAGCACATGGTATTGGGGCTAGGATACTGACGGATAGGAAATTGGTCGGCAGACAGGAAAGAAAGAGAAGGGATTAACGGGTCCCTTTCAGAATGGCAGGTGGTGACTAGTGGGGTATCGCAAGGCTCGGTGCTGGGACCGCAGCTATTTACAATATACATTAATGATTTAAATGACGAGATTAAAAGTATCATAACAAATTTGCAGATGTCATAAAGTGTGGCAGTGTGAACTGTGAGAAGGATGCTATGAGGATGCAGGGTGACTTGGACAGGTTGGGTGAGCGGGCAGATGCGTGGCAGATGCAGTTTAATGTGGATAAAGCATGCAGGTGCAGCAGGCAGTGAAGAAAGTGAATGGTATGTTAGCATTCATAGCAAAAGGATTTGAGTATAGGAGCAGGGAGGTTCTACTGCAGTTGTACAGGGTCTTGGTGAGACCACACCTGGAGTATTGCGTACAGTTTTAGTCTCCAAATCTGAGGAAGAACATTACTGCCATAGAGGGAGTGTAGAGTATGTTCACCAGACTGATTCCTGGGATGTCAGGACTTTCATATGAAGAAAGACTGGATAGACTCGGCTTGTACTCGCTGGAATTTAGGAGATTGAGGGGGGATCTTATAGAAACTTACAAAATTCTTAAGGGGTTGGACAGGCTAGACGCAGGAAGATTGTTCCCGATGTTGCGGAAGTCCAGGACAAGGGGTCACAGCTTAAGGATAGAGGGGAAATCCTTTAGGACCGAGATGAGAAAAACATTTTTCACACAGAGAGTGGTGAATCTCTGGAACTCTCTGCCACAGAAGGTAGTTGAGGCCAGTCCATTGGCTATATTTAAGAGGGAGTTAGATGTGGCCCTTGTGGCTAAAGGGATCAGGGGGTATGGAGAGAAGGCAGGTATGGGATACTGAGTTGAGTATCTGGATGCTTTCAAGAGAGAGTTGGATAGAGCTCTTAAAGATAGCGGAGTCAGGGGATATGGTGAGAAGGTAGGAACGGGGTATTGATTGTGGATGATCAGCTATGATTATATTGAATGGCGGTGCAGGCTTGAAGGGCCGAATGGCCTACTCCTGCACCTATTTTCTATGTTTCTATGACCACACCTGGAGTATTGTGTGCAGCTTTGGTCTCCAAATTTTAGGAAGGACATTCTTGCTATTGAGGTAGGTTCACCAGATTAATTCCTGGGATGGCGGGACTGTCATATGCTGAGAGAATGGAGCGGCTGGCTTGTATACTCTGGAATTTAGAAGGATGAGAGTCCAGAAGGGAGTCCAGAACCAGGGGCCACAATTTAAGAATAAGGGGCAAGCCATTTAGAACAGAGATAAGGAAAAACCTTTTCACACAGGGGGTTGTGAATCTGTGGAATTCTCTGCCTCAGAAGGCAGCGGACGCCAATTCTCTGGATGCTTTCAAGAGAGAGTTGGATAGAGCTCTTAAAGATAGCGGAGTCAGGGGATATGGTGAGAAGGTAGGAATGGGGTATTGATTGTGGATGATCAGCCATGATCATATTGAATGGCGGTGCTGGCTCGAAGGGCCGAATGGCCTACTTCTGCCCTTATTGTCTATTGTCTGTCATGTACTTTGGCATAAAAGCATTTGTTGATTTCTGTCCAGTTTCACAAATTGATTTACTTTTTCCCACCTCTCAACTGATGAACTGTTATTTTAATCTTACAACTCCTTAATAAGTAAATGCAGAATGCATTCAAGTACTCAGCAGGTAAGTGTGCAGAATGGGCTTGTGCATTGACATAAACTGCTCCAAAGTAGATGGCAGATGCACGATGGCGCAGCGGTAGAGTTGCTGCCTTCCAGCACCAGAGATCTGTGTTCCATCCTACCTACCTGTGTTGTCTGTATGTAGTTTGTACGTTCTCCCAGTGACCTGTGAGGGTTTTCCCCGGGAGCTCTGGTTTCCTCCCACTCACCAAAGACGTACAGGTTTGTAGTCTAATTGGCTTCGGTAAAAATTGTAAATTGACCCTGGTGTGTAGGATAGTACTAATGTATGGGAATCGCTGGTCGGCGCAGACTCGGTTGGCATTCTGCATTGTGTCTCTAAACTGAACTAAATTAAATCTGCGGTGGTCTATAGGTTTTTTTTGAGTGATTTTGCTTATTCCTCCCTATTCAGTCCATTTACTTGGATGGAAGTAGCTTAACGACACAACAACTTGTCCAGCTTGGCAAGGGGACCTACAAAATCAAGGTGAGATATTGACTGTCACTTCAAGTGATACTTAAATATGTTACACAAAATAGACACAAAGTGCTGGAGTAACTCAACGGGTCAGGCAGCATCTCTGGAGAAAAGAAAATAGGTGACGTTTTGAGTCGGAACCCTACTATAGCCTGGTTGGTGGGGGGGAGGGGAGCTGGGGGTGGGGGGGAAGGGAGCTGGGGGTGGGGGGTGGGAGGGGAGCTGGGGGTGGGGGGGGGAGGGGAGCTGGGGGTGGGGGCACGAGGCGAGCGGGGGGGGGGGGGGAGGGGAGCTGGGGGTGGGGTGGGAGGGGAGCTGGGCGTGGGGGGGAGGGGAGCTGGGGAGCTGGGGATGGGGGGGGAGGTGGAACTGGAGGCGAGGATAGGCCAGAACAAATCAGGGCTGGCGACAGATGACCTCAGGAAGGGTAGAGCCCACAATGGCCCATTGTTGGCTGGGGAAGAGGTGATAACAAGACGGATACAAGGATGCGAACAATGGAACTAGCAGGACGACTAGGGTGGGGGAGGGACCGGAGAGAGAGGGAATGCAAGGGTTACTTGAAGTTAGAGAAATCAATGTTCATCCCGCTGGGTTGTCAGCTGCCCGGGCTGGCGGAATAATGCACCGTGGGTTTTTCTTTCAGCTTGCCACTGATCTTGAAAGAAGGGTCAACAAATCACGGGACCTGGTGGTAAGAATCGTCAAGGAAGGGCAAGGTCATATCTTATTTGATCTCAAAGTCTGTTTGAAATTAATTTAAATAATATCAAGTAAATTATGTAACTTTGAAATGCATGTGTCTATCCCACAAATAACACCTTGCAATTGCAAATATTTTTGTCTTCGAGTTGTGCGCCGTGCGTCACCGCACATCACTGCCTATGTCCCCACGCCCCATGCGCTTGTAATGGATGCCGTGCGCGCGTCCCGTGCGTCGTGCGTTGTGACGCGTCAATTATGTCGTGTAAATGACGTGCAATTGACGCCCAAGAGGGACAGGCCCTTATCTGTCACACTCGTGTATGTGTGTGTGTGTGTATTCTAACATGGCACTGCACTGTGAGACTATCTGTCACACGTGTGTGTGTGTGACACCCTTACACTCTCCCCTACGCACAGGGTGTCCAAAGATGAGGATGGTGGGTGTGAAGTGCAGCCAGAAGGCAAAGAGCAGCTCCTTTAGGTATTGGAACAGGAGCAAACTGTGTCACACTTGTGTGAATATATTGTACTGTGACACTACATTGTGACTATCTGTCACACTCTTCCTGACTTGCTGCTTTCTTTATACAGGGAGCTCCAGGAGAATATTATACACTCCACTGCTGTAGGTATGTGAAAGAATGCCTTTTGCTATTTTATGTTCACAGGTCATAGGAGCAGAATTAGGCCATTTCTCCCTTTTTCCCCCTTTCCCCATTTCCCCCTTTCTCTTCGAATCCTCCGCCCTTCTCCGCTCCGAATTGCAAACTTGCTTCCAAGATGGCGCCCGACCCGTGCGACTGTTTGCGCGCAAGCCACAGAAGCAGGTCTCCAATCACGTATTACAATAGCTCCACACTCTTAAATCACTACTCCTTTAGACACTGTAAATGGATCGATAGTAATTATCAAATCTACTCTGCCATTCAATCATGGCTGATCTATCTTTCCCTCTCAACCCCACTCCTGCCTTCTCCCCATAAACCCTGACACCGATAGATGGGACATGTTGGGCGACGTAGGCAAGTTGGGCTGAAGGGCCTGTTTCCACGTTGAATGACTCTATGGCTCTATTAAGGGCCTGTCCCACTGTATGAGGTAATTCAAGAGCTCTCCCGAGTTTAAGAAAAAATCAAACTCATGGTAAGCACGTAGAATGTACATAGCGGGTACGTCGGAGCTCGGGACGCCTCTTAGTGGCTCGTAACGCTAACGGCAGGTACTCGGGAAACGCGGTAAGCTCGTGAAGACTCAAGAAGATTTTTCAACATGTTGAAAAATGTCCACGAGAGCCCCGAGTACCTACGAGCGGCTATTACCGTAATTCTCCGATGTTTGAATCTGGGGAAACTCGGGAGAACTCTTGAATTGGCTCCTACAGTGGGACAGGCCCTTAACCGAAAGAACGCATTCTATCTCTGTACACCTCCCTGAACACAGTAGTTCTGACATGAGAAAAATCTCTGCTGGAATGCCTGATCATACATCCTGCTTCAAATTGCTGTGTACTCTATCCCAAAGTTTACTTTGCAATAGAGCAACTCCTCCCATCTCCCTGGGCCTCCTTTCAGATTTGCTCACTGATTATATATTATTTCTAAGGATTAGCTTTCAATTTACCCCCTCCTCAAAAGCCAACCTCAACCCTCTAAAACCCGGGCCTTCTTTCTCCAAAACCACCTGTTCCACCCCTCTGTATCCACAGGCTTTCTCCTCCAATGCCACACGGCCCACCGCTACATAACCATTGAGTGGTTATCATCTTGGATAGAGTGGATGTGGAGAGGATGTTTCCACTAGTGAGAAAGTCTAGTACTAGAGGTCATAGCCTCAGAATTTTAGGAAGGAGATGAGGAGGAATTTCTTTAGTCAGATGGAGATGAATCTGGAATTCTTTCCCACAGAAGGCAGTGGAGGCCAAGTCAATGGATATTTCTAGGGCAGAGATATGGATTCTTGATTAGTGCGGGTGTAAGGGGTTACGGGGAGAATGGGGTGAGGAGGGAGAGTTAGATCAGCCATGATTGAATGGCGGAGCCGACTTGATGGACCGAATGGCCTAATTTTTCTCCTATCATTTGCGTCCCCTCTGAACATATCCTTTCTCCGGTGTCTCCCCTCTGAACCCCTCACTCACTCACCGAGAAACCTGGCCCTTCCCCACCAAACCCCTGGCCTCTTCCCTTCAAACGCCCCACCTCCCAGATCCTCTCTCACGAAACCCCCACCGCTCCCATCTGAAGCCGCCAGCCTCTCTCCTCCTGTCCCCCCTCCTCCAAACCACCAGACCACCCATCTGTGACCACGAACCCTCCCTCTGATGCCCCGGCCCCAACCCATCAAACACTCCTGGTCCTTCTCCAGAACCCATGGTCCCCTCCCCAAATGCCCAGATGCACCTCTTTGGGCATGAACCCCCAGCCTCTCCCTTCTGAGCCCCCCCTCCCCCCCACTCTGAAACTCCGAGCCTATCTCCTGCTCCCCCCCACCCCTCTGAACCATGGGCCCCTCCCCTTTGAACCTCGACCTCTCCACTCTGAACTCTCTCTCCCTACCTTGCATAACCTTGCCCTTCGCTCCGGACTCCCCTATCCTTCCTCTCCACCTCCTTGCGGCCAAAACACCGACCCCCCCCCCCTCCCCGATGAACTCCTCCAACAGGGACACCCCTGTCCCTTCTTCCATAACCCTTACCCATGTCCTCTTTGAATCCTCCGCCCCTCTCCCCTCCGAATCGCAAACATGCTTCCAAGATGGTGCCCAACACAGGCGACTATCTGCGTGAATTCACAGAAGCAGATGTACAATCGCGTATTACAATCGCTCCACACATTCTTAAATCTCTGCTCCTACAGACACTGTAAATGGATCTACTGTAATCATGTTTTGTCTTTCCACTGACTGGTTAGCACGCCACAAAAGCCTTTCACCGTGCCTAGGTACATGTGAGAACAAACCAAACTAAATTAAACCCACTCCTCCGCACGCCCGGTTCCTTGCCTCTGTAGCCCCCAACACCCACCCTGTTCCTGTAAACCCCGGCATCTCTGGGAAACAGTAGATAAGTGGCCGAGTGCTTCTTCTGCAGGTGTGGGCAAACCCCTCTCTCCAGAGAGGTGCCGGATGCTGCTGGCTCTCAGGATCAATGTCCTCGCCAAGGGTTACAGTGGAATCTCCTTGGAGACCCTCAACCAAATGATCCAGGCCTTCAATGGTAACGTTGCCTTTTATACTTTGTTTTGAAACTTTTCTTTAGACTCTAGAGATACAGCACGGCAACAGGCCCTTCCGCGACCTCCCAATACCCCATACACTAGCACTACCCTACACACACTAGGGACAAGTTACAGAAGCCAATTAAACTACAAACCTGTACGTCTTTGGAGTGTGGGAGGAAACCAGAGAACGTACAAATCCTTTAGACTTTACTTTAGACTTTAGAGATACAGCATGGATACAGGCCCTTCAGCACACCAAGGCCATGCCGACCAGCGATCCCCGTATACTAACACAATCCTACACGCGAGGGTATAGTTAGAGAAGCCAATTAACCTACAAACCTGTACGCCTTTGGAGTGTGGAAGGAAACCAGACCACGCGGAGAAAATGCATGCAGGTCACGGGGAGAATGTACAAACGCCGTAGTCAGGATCGAACCCGGGTCTCTGGCGCTGTAAGGCAGCATCTCTATCACAATGCCACTATTCCGCCCCTTTGTCTTCATATTTATATAACAGAGTAGATTATGTTTTGCTGGGCTGTAATCTTAAGGGCCTGTCCCACTTGCGTGTCATTTGCGCGTCATTTACGCGTCACGATGCACGACGCGGGCGTCGTGACACGCATGTGATGCGCGCATGGTGCGCATTACGCTCGCATGGTGCGCGGTGACGTAGGCAGTCACATGCGGTCGCGAGCGGCGCCCCACGATTTTGGAATTCACAAAACCTTTGCGCGCCACCTGCGTGAAACGTAAATGACGCCCAAGTGGGACAGGCCCTTTACTCTCTTTTATTGTGCTTTCTGCAGCTTCCTGCCTGTCCTTTGTGCCAGAGAAGGGTACTGTTGGGGCCAGTGGAGATCTCGCTCCTCTGGCTCACCTTGCCCTCGGACTGATGGGTGAAGGGAAAATGTGGTCGCCAAAAAGCGGCTGGGCTGACGCTAAGGATGTGAGTTATCTTGGTTTTCTATGACGTCTAGTTACTGTATTGTGGGTACACTTTGATTAGCAACTAGATTTTAAACCATAAGCCAAATGTACAGTGTTGGACCACACGCAGTGTTCTATAACTCCGAGTATCTGCGCAATGGTTCAACGATACAACCCTGATATGTGGATGGCACGGTGGCGCAGCGGAAGAGATGCTGCCTCACAGCACCATAGACCCAGGTTCAATCCTGACTATGGGTGCTGTCTGAGTTTTTGCATTCTCCCCGTGACCTGCGTGGGTTTTGTTTCCGGGTGCTCCGGTTTCCTCCCACACTCCAAAGACGTACAGGTTTACAGGCTAATTGGCTTCAGTAAAATTGTAAATTGTCCCTCGTGTGTAGAATAGTGCTCGTGTACGATTCTGCGCTGTATCTCTAAAATAGATGCAAATACGGCTGAGTATGATACTATTGAATATATCGACATTATGAATGTATGAAGAGTTTTTTTGCACTGTTATTGTTTTATATATATATTTTTTTAAATCCTGAATTAAGTTTATTTTTGGAAAAAAATGGTGCTCAGAGAATCCAATGAGATTTGGTGATACCTTGTGTTTAAGAAGGCACTGCAGATGCTGGAAAATCGAAGGTAGACATAAATGCTGGAGAAACTCAGCGGGTGCAGCAGCATCTATGGAGCGAAGGAGATAGGCAATGTTTCGGGCCAAAACCCTTGGGTTCCGAAACATTGCCTTTCTCCTTCGCTCCATAGATGCTGCTGCACCCGCTGAGTTTCCCCAGCCTTTTTGTGTACCTTTGGTGATACCTTGTTGTTTTGTGATCCGGTGATATTAGGTGATACCATGAGATTCAGTAATCTCTGAGGTTTGAAGTTTGATTATATACATTTAGTTTACCCTCCAAGACTGTGATTCAGTACATGTGGATAATGGAACAGACTGCCGTTAAAATGATTCTATCTTGTACCATCAGGTTTTACAAGCTCATGGGCTCCGTCTGATTTCACTGAAACCTAAAGAGGTAATAAAGCAGGCTTCTACCGATAATTTGTGTAATAACCGTCACAGAAGGTTGTGGAGGCTGTCAATAGATATTTTTCAGATGGAGATTGATAGATTCTTGATTAAGTACGGGTGTCAGGGGTTATGGGGGGAAGGCAGGAGACTGGGGTTGAAGGGGAAAGATAGATCAGCCATGATTGAATGGCGGAGTAGACTTATAACCATATAACCATATAACAATTACAGCATGGAAACAGGCCATCTCGGCCCTTCTAGTCCGTGCCGAATACTTATTCTCCCCTCGTCCCATCTACCTGCACTCAGACCATAACCCTCCATTCCTTTCCCGTCCATATACCTATCCAATTTATTTTTAAATTATAAAATCGAACCTGCCTCCACCACATCCACTGGAAGTTCATTCCACACAGCTACCACTCTCTGAGTAAAGAAATTCCCCCTCATGTTACCCCTAAACTTCTGTCCCTTAATTCTCAAATCATGTCCTCTTGTTTGAATATTCCCTACTCTCAATGGAAAAAGCTTATCCACGTCAATTCTGTCTATCCCTCTCATCATTTTAAAGACCTCTATCAAGTCCCCCCTTAACCTTCTGCGCTCCAAAGAATAAAGACCTAACTTGTTCAACCTTTCTCTGTAACTTAGTTGCTGAAACCCAGGCAACATTCTAGTAAACCTCCTCTGTACTCTCCGTATTTTGATGGGTCGAATGTCCTAATTCTGCTCCTATAGCATATGAAACTTTGATTTTATGAATTAATCAACACACATGTTTTTTAAACATTGCCAGTACACAGAATTACAATTGGTTACTATATCTATAAAAAAATCTATATTTTCAGTGACTTTTCTTTGAAATGCTGTTTACTCACGGATATAACTTGAGAGACATCTATGTAAAGGGCAGCACAGTGGCTCAGCTGGTAGAGCTGCTGCCTCACAGCTCCTGGGACCTGGGTTCGGAACTGACCTCAGTGGAGGTCAGCGTGGAATTTGCACCTTCTCCCTGTGACTGCGTGGGTTTCCTCTGGGTGCTCTGGTTTCCTGCAACATCCCAAAGAAGTGCAGGTTTGTAGCTTAATTGGCCTCTGTAAATTGTCCTTAGCGTCTAGGTAGTGAATGAGAAAGTGGGATAGCAACGAAACTGTGTGAACGGGTGATCAATGGTCAGCATGGACTCTGTGGGACAAAGGTGCAGGAACGAACTGCAGATGCTGGTTTAAATCGAAGGTAGACACAAAATGCTGGAGTAATCTCTGCAGAGAAGGAATGGGTGACGTTTCGGGTCGAGTCCCTTCTTAAGTCTTGACCTGAAATGTCACCCATTCCTTCCCTCCAGAAATGCTGCCTGTCCCACTGAGTTACTCCTGCATTTTGTGTCTACCTGTAGGAGGAACAGCCTGTTCTCAAGCTGTATCTCTAAACTAAAAGTTGGATTACTTAGAACTAATGTGGATGGGCGATCGATGGTTAATGTGGACTCTGCAGTCGAAGGGCCTGTTTCCAAGCTGTATCTCGCATCAAAAAGAAACGAAACTCAACTAAACCATTATTTACATCTTGTATTTTACAACATTGTTTAATGATTGAAGCAAATTGAAAGAATAAAGATCTACAAAAGGTAGACAAAAGTGCTGGAGAAACTCAGCGGGTGCAGCAGCATCTATGGACTCGGACTCGGACACCTCCTCCTACTTATCCCTGGACCATGACCCCACAGACCAGCACCAGGCCACTATCTCTAGCACCATCACTGACTTCATCAACTCCTGCTCCCTGCCCTCCCTGCCCTCCCGAAACGTTGCCTATTTATTTTGCTCCATAGATGCTGCTGCACCCGCTGAGTTTCTCCAGCACTTTTGTCTACCTTTTACTTTATTGTCATATGTGACAAGTCACAGTGAAATTCTTTGCTTGAGTATCTAAGGTATGCAAATAGTCGCTACATAAAGGGCACGGACAAAGTTACAATATGCCCTACTTTGTTCTCCCCCCCCCCCCTCCCCCTCCCACCTGCATGTCCAATGCATGTTGTTATGATTTGACATCAAACTCTTCGGTGCCCAGGGGCTGTCGCTGATCAACGGGACACAGATGATCACGTCGCTAGGCGCTGAGGCAGTGGAGCGAGCCGTGGCCATCGCCCGCCAAGCGGACATCATCGCCGCACTCACGCTGGAGGTTCTCAAAGGCACCACCAGAGCCTTCGACAGCGGTGAGTGACCAGCGCGGAGCCCACACAGACTGTCCTGCAGAACCCGAGGCTCCTTCTCCCACTGACCGTCCACCCTCTGTAACGCCTTCTTTACACGAAGACTCAATCGCGTAGGCCCCAACCCTAATGAGGAGAGTTAATGGCTCTAATTACCGAAAAGGCATGAAATATGAAATGGCCCTCAATGCACTGACAGGCATTAAATACTGTATGATCTTGAAACATTGCGAGTGAAAGTGGTGCGGTAGTAGATTTGCCGCCATACAACGCCAGAGTCTCGGGTTCAATCCTGACTACGGGTGCTGTCTGTACGGTGTTTGTTCATTCTCCCCGTGACCTACATGGGTTTTTTGTTTCACCTACTGCTTTTACTTTTGATGTGGCAACAGAGAGCAATACGATCAACATAGAACATATAAAGAACATAGAACTGTACAGCACAGGAACATGCTCTACAGCCCAACATGTCTGTGCAGAACATGATGCCAAGACCAACTCCTATCTGCCTGCACAAATCCATAAGCCTCCATTCCCTGCACATCCATCCATGCGCCTATCCAGGTCTCTTCTGTCACACAGAAGGATGCCTAGGCCAAGTTAATGGATATTTTTTAAAGGGCTTGTCCCACTTGGCCGTCATTTGCACGTCACGCAGACGGCGCGCCAAGATTTTTTACGTCACAAAAACCTGCGACACCGCACGCAGCCGCGCGTCACTGCCTATGTCATCGGGCACCATGCGGCCGTAATGCGCACCATGCGCTCATCACGTGTGTTTCACATCGCGCGCCCTGCGTCGTGACGCGTAAATTATGTCGCGTAATTTACACGCAAATGACCGCCAAGTGGGACAGGCCCTTAAGGCAGAGATAGATAGTTTCTTGATTAGTACTGGTGTCGGGGGATATGGGGAGAAGGCAGGAGAATGTGGAAAGATAGATCAGCCATGATTGAATGGCAGAGTGGACTTGATGGGTCGAAATGCCTCATTCTGACCCTATCACTTATGAACTCTTAAATGCCACGATTGAATCTGCCTCCTCCACAACTTCCAGCAGTGCATTCCAGCCACCCACCACACTCTGTGTAAAAATCTTGCCCTGACAATCCTATAGGACCTAGAACAGTACAGCTCAGGTACGGGCCCTTCGGCCCACAATGTTGGTGCTGAGCGTGATGTCAAGTTAAACTGATCGCATCTGCCTACACATGATCCACATCCCTCTATTCCCTGTACTTCCATATGCCTATCTAAATGCCTCTTAAACACCACTGTGGTACCAACCTTCACCACCAGCCTTGGCAACACATGCCAGGCCAGCACCGCTCCCTGTAAAAAACTTGCCCCCACACATCTCCATTAAATATTCCCCCTCTCACCTTATAGCTACGCCCTCTAGTGTTAGACATTTCCAAATCGTTCCATGATGTCCCAGAGAAAGCAATTCAAGTCTATCCAACCTCCCCCTGTAGCTAAAACCCTCTAATCCAGGCATCATTCTGGTAAACCTCCTCTGCACCCTCTCCAAAGCCTCCACATCTTTCCTGTAATGGGGCCTCCAGAACTGCAAGCAATACTCCAAATCATCTTCATCTCCTTTAAACGTTGCCCATCTATCTTAAAGCTATGCTCTCTCTGAGAAAATGGTTCCGACTGTCTACCCTCTCAATGCTTCTCATAATGCTGTACATTCTCCACATTAAACAGGCCTCTTCTCTGTCTGTTTTTAAATCTCTTCTTAAAACCCATCTCTTCTCTGTGGCCTTTGATACCCAGTAAGATGTCGACTTTATTTGCTTGATTGGTTTCTTATTTTGATTGCTTATTGCATGGCTATTATTTTTACTCATGTTTTATGTCTTTTGATTTATTGTTGTATTTCATATGTGATTTATGCGCCTTATGTGAGCTGTTATGTTATGTTCTGTTATGTTGTCTGTTTATGATGTCTTGTTTTTTTCTTCTGTACAGCACTTTGGTCAACATTGGTTGTCTTAAAGTGCTTAACAAATAAAGTTGGATTGGATTGGATTCTGTACACTTCTATCAGCTCTTCCCTCGACCTCCAGTATTGCAGAGAAAACAATCCAAGTCTGTCCAACCTCACCCTCGAGCAGAAACAGTCTAATCCAGGCATCATTCTGTACCCTCTCCACAGTTTTCACATTCTTCCTGTACTGGGGCGACCAAGAACTGCACGATATGCTCCAAATGTATCCAAAGCAATGTCTTATAAAGCTGCATTACGACTTGTGTGTGTATATATACAGTACCGTGCAAAAGTATTCATACCCCTTGAACTTTTCCACATTTTGTCACGTTACAACCACAAACGTAAATGTATTTTATTGGGATTTTATGTGCCATACTCTTTCCATTTTCGGATGATGGATTGAACAGTGCTCCGTGAGATGTTCAAAGCTTGGGATATTTTTTTATAACCTAACCCTGCTTTAAACTTCTCCACAACTTTATCCCTGACCTGTCTGGTGTGGTGTGTTCCTTGGGCTTCATGATGCTGTTTGTTCACTAATGTTCTCTAACAAACCTCTGAGGCCTTCACAGAACAGCTGTATTTATACTGAGATTAATTACACACAAGTGGACTCTATTTACTAGCGTTTTGCATTTATTTACTAATTAGGTGACTTCTGAAGGCAATTGTTTGCACTGGATTTTATTTAGGGGTATCAGAGTAAAGGGGGCTGAATACTTGTGCACGCCACACTTTTCAGTTTTTTATTTGTAAAAAAATTTGAAAAGCATGTATCATTTTTCTTCCACTTCACAATTATGCGCCACTTTGTGTTGGTCCATCACATAAAATCCCAATAAAATACATTTACGTTTGTGGTTGCAAGCCACGGTAGATGTATATACACACATAAAGACAAACAAACAAACAAAATCAGTGCAAAGAGATAAAACCAATACTCCCAAGTCTATGGTAGACAAAAATGCTGGAGAAACTCAGCGGGTGCAGCAGCATCTATGGAGCGAAGGAAATAGGCAACGTTTCGTCCCGAAACGTTGCACCCACTGAGTTTCCCCAGCATTTTTGTCTACCTTCGATTTTCCGGCATCTGCAGTTCCTTCTTAAACAACTCCCAAGTCTATGTAGTTTAGAGTTTATTGGAGGATGTAGCGTTTAATAGTCTGATGGCTGTTGGACGTTACAGTTTTCAGGCTCTTCTTCCCGACGGCAGGAGTGAAATGAGAGTGTGGCCAGGGTGGTGTGGGTCTCTGATGATGCTGCCTGCCTTTTTGGGGCAGTGACTCCTGTAAATCCATTCGATGGTGGGGAGGTCAGAACCCGTGATGGACTGGGCAGTGGTCACCACAAGGAATCTATACTGAATGTGTTAAACATAATTATAAGCCTCAGCAAATTACAAGAGATTATTTATTAATTATAGAGTATTATAATTCTAGGGTATAATAGGGTATATCCTAATTATAGGGTAGAGGGTCAGAACCTTTCTTCCAGGATAGAGAAGGTTATAGGATGTATCATTAAGCCCAAAGGGGCAGGAAGGAGGGGTGGGGGGTTTATAGGAGATTTGTTTTTAAAGGGGCAATTTGTTTATACACAGAGTGGTGCGTACGTGTAACGTGGTGGTGGAGGTTGATAAGCTTGTGGCGTTTAAGAAGCTTTTAGATTAGGCACATGTATATGCAGGGAATAGAGGGATATGGATCACTAGAGAGGAGATTTAGACTTTGGAGAAACAGGCCCTTCGGCGCTGACCAGCGATCACCCCGCACACTACACACTTGGGGGACAATTCACATTTGCCAATTAACCTACAAACTTGCACGTTATTGGAGTGTGGGAGGAAACAGGAGAACCCAGAGAAAACCCACACAGTCAGAAGCGAGAACATACAAATTCCAGACAAACAAGCACCTGTAGTCAGGATCGAACCCGTGTCTCTGGTGCTCTAAGGCGGCAGCTCTACTGCTGCGCCACCTTGCCGCCTCTCCGGTTGGCCGGGGTGGTTGAGCCAGATATGCCAGCATCCGACACCAGTTTTCCCCAGGCTGCTGAATTTCACAGAGCACTTGTGGAATCGGACACGGACTTATCCTCGTCGCTGTTCCCCAGGCTGCTGGTCTACTCGACTCAACACGGTACATCAGGCCTATGGAGTCATAGAGTCAAACAGCATAGAAACAGGTCCTTCAGCCCAACTTGCCCATACTGGCCAACATGTCCCATCTACACTAGTCCCACCTGCCTGAGTTTGACCCATTTACCTCTAAACCTGTTCTATCCATGTACCTGTCTAATTACTTCTTAAATGTTGTGATAGTCAATGCATCAACTACCTCCTCCAGCACTCGTTCCATACACCCACCATCATTTGTGTAAAAAAGTTACCCCTCATGCTCTTTTCCCCTTCACCTTAAACCTATGTCCTCTGGTCCTCGATTCCCCTCCTCTGGGCAAGAGACTATTGTGTGTCTACCCGATCTATTCCTCTCATGATTTTATACACCTCTATAAGATCACCCAAAATCCTTCTGCGCTCCAGGGAATAGAGACCCAGCCTACTCATCTCTCCCTATAGCTCAGACCCTCGAGTCCTGGCAACAACTTTATAAATCTTCTCTGCACCCTTTCCAGCTTGACAACATCTTTCCTGTAACATGGTGCCCAGAACTGAATACAATACTCTAAATGCGGCCTCACCAATGTCTTATACAACTGCAACATGACCCCCCAACTTGTATACTTGTATACTCAATAGTCTGACTGATGAAGGCCAATGTGACCACCCTACCTACCTGTGCCACCACTGGCAAGGGACAAAATACCTGCACTCCTAGATCCCTCTGCTCTACAACACTTCCCAGAGCCCTACCATTCACTTTGAAAAGAAAGGTTGTTCTAGTTTAAGACTGGTGCACAAAATTGCTGGGGAAACTCAGCGGGTGCAGCAGCATCTATGGAGCGAAGGAAATAGGCGACGTTTCGGGCCAAAACCAGCCTGAAGAAGGGGTTCGGCCCGAAACGTCGCCTATTTCCTTCGCTCCATAGATGCTGCTGCACCCGCTGAGTTTCCCCAGCAATTTTGTGTACCTTCGATATTCCAGCATCTGCAGTTCCCTTTTGAACACTCTAGTTTAAGACTTGTTTGTGGCCCTGTATGTTAAACAGATGTCCACAAGCTGAGACCACACCAAGGACAGATGGACGTAGCTGCTCGATTGAGGTCACTCTTGGACTCCGACGTTCATGCATCTGAGATAGCAGGTGAGTCACCTTCTGATTGACAGTAATTAATTTAGTTTATTGTCACCTACTGAAGTACAGTGAAAAGCTTTTGTTGCGTGCTATCCAGTCAGTGGAAAGACTATACACGATTACAATGGAGCCATTTACAGTGTATAGATACATGATAAGGGAATAACGTTTATTGCAAGGTAAAGCCAGCAAAGTCCGGTCAAGAATAGTCTGAGGGTCACCAATGAGGTTGATAGTAGTTCAGGACCGCTCTCTAGTTGTAGTAGGATGGTTCTGTAGCCTGATAACAGCTGGGAAGAAACTGTCACTGATTGTGGAGGTGTGCGTTTTCACACTTCTATACCTTTTTCTATAGCTGTATCAATTGCTCTGCACCCTGGACCCAATCCAATAACAAGAAAATATTTATGTTAAAAAAAACGTACAGGTAACAGATTCCCTTTGATTTGTAACTGTGAACCTTTCACAGGGAGCCACAGGTTGTGTGATCGTGTTCAGGATGCCTACACCCTCCGGTGCTGTCCGCAGGTGAGTGTCACCGAGCGCCATGTACCACAGGTCCATTTATGACTCCATCGACTCATAAATTCATGTTTATTAGTTTTGTATTTAATTTAGTTTAGAGATACAACGTGGAAACAGGCCCTTCGGCCCACCGAGTTCTCACCGAACAGCGATCCTAGTATATTCACACCATCCGACACACACACACTAGGGACAATTTACATTGATACCGAGCCAATTAACCTTTGGAATGTGGGAGGAAACCGGAGATCCCGGAGAAAACCCACGTGTTCACGGGGAGAACGTACAAAATCCGTTCAGACAGTTCCCGTAGTCAGGATCAAACCTGGGTCTCTGTCGCTGTAAGGCAGCAACTCTACAGCTATGTTGCTGTTAGAGGAGAACTATTAAGCCATTCGGCCCATCAACAGGCAAAGTTTGTACATTCTCTCTTTGGCCACGTGGGTTTTCTCTGGGTTCCTGTGCTGCACTTCCTATCTTCTATGATCCGGTTTCCTCCCACACCTCAAAGGTGTACAGGATTGTAGGTTATTTGGCTTCGGTAAGTTGATAAATTGTCCCAAGTGTGTGTAGGATAGTGTTAGTGTACGGGGTGATCGCTGGTCGGCATTGGCCCGATGGGGGTGAAGTGCATGTTTCCATGATGTCCCTAAAGTCTGAAGTAAGGTCTAAAGACAGCAACCCTAAGACTTTTGCCTCCATCACAGTGAGGAGGTGCTTGGTGAACTCACTGTGGTGGATGTTAATTTGTGTTTATTGTGTTTATCGTGTGTTGTTTATTATTACATGTAGGGCTGCAGGCAACGACATTTCGTTCAGACTGAAAGGTCTGAATGACAAATAAAGGATTCAATTCAATTCAATTCAATAAAGTCTACGCCGCCATTCAGTCAAGGCTGATCTATTTTTCCCTCTCAGCCCCATTCTCCTGCCTTCTTCCCATTATCTCTGACACCCGTACTAATCAAAAGTCTGTCAATCCCCGCCTAAAAAAGATCCTTGACTTGGCCTCCACAGCCATCTGTGGACTATTACCACAGTGATCTTGTCACCACGACTATTCCTGTTTAAAACTATTCTCACAGATTTGTTACAGTGGCACGGTGGAGTCTGTACTCACATACTGCATAAACATGTGGTACTCCAACTGTAACTGCTCAGACAGGAAGTCTCTGCAGAGGGTAGTGAGGGGAGCAGAGAGGATCATTGGCGTCTCCCTACCCTCGGTACAAGAACTGTTCCAGAGCCGCTGCCTGAAAAAAGCACTGAGCATAGTAAAGGACAAACTGCACGCCCTCCACACACACCTGGATCTCCTGCCATCAGGCAAGAGATACCGTAGCATCAAAGCCCGGACAACCAGACTGCTAAACAGCTTCCTTCCACAGGCTGTGAGGCTGCTAAACAGTCACTCCACCTGATTCTGCTGCTTTGCACTGACAATTTAATAACTCTGGCACTGGCCACTTAAATCAGTTGCCCTGGACAATTTATGACTGTTTTTACTGTATTTTAATGTTGATGTTTTACCTGCTTTTTAACTATTTGTACTGTTTTATCAGGGACTGGATTGTTTTTATTGTTTTTATTATGTGTGAAATGTTTTAGTTTTGTGTGCGATGCTCCGGTATTCCCTGGGAAACGTCTTCTCATTTTGCACTGTACAATTGTTGCTTTGCAAGATGATAATAAAGGTTGATTGATTGATTGATTGTTGCTGGGACTGGCAGGCTCGAGTTGTGAAACTGGATGTTGGGCTTGTTTCCCTGCAGGGAATGGAGGGATATGGATCATGTGCAGACTGGGGAGATTAATTTAGCTTGGCATCATGTTCAGCATGGACATTATGGGCCGAAGGGCCTGTTCCTGTGCTGCACTTCCTATCTTCTATGTTCTATGCTGTGAAAGAGGGTGAGGGATGTTTATATGATCATGAGAGGCAATGGTAAGATGGATGGTCACAGTATTTTTGTCAGGGTAGAGCTGTCTAAAAATGGGGGGAACAGGAAACAGGGGCAGCACGGTGGTGCAGCGGTAGAGTTGCTGCCTTACAGCCCCAGAGACCTGGGTTCAATCCTGACTAAGGGTGCTGTCTGTACAGAGTTTGTACATTCTCCCCGTGACCTTGTGGGTTTTCTCCGGGTGCTCCGGTTTCCTCCCACACTCCAGAGATGTACAGGTTTATAAGTTAATTGTTTAATTAATTGCTTTTGATAAGATTCTAAATTACCCCAAGTGAAAAGCATAGTGCTAGTGTATGAGGTGATCGCTGGTCAGCAAGGACTCGGTGGGCAAAGGGCCTGTTTCCGCGCCATATCTCCAAAGACAAAAGTTTAAGGTGAGGTGGGAAAGATTGAAAGGGGTTCTGAGGGTCAGGTTTTTCACACAGTGGGTACATGGAACGAGCTGCCAGAGGATGTGGCAGCAGGGGGTACATTTACAACATTTGGCAATGTGGTCAGCATGGAGGAGTTGGGCCGAAGGGCCTGTTTCCACAGTGTGTTACACTATAATAATAATAATAATAATACATTTTATTTATGGGCGCCTTTCAAGAGTCTCAAGGACACCTTACAAAAATTTAGCAGGTAGAGGAAAAACATGTAAGGGGAATGAAATAAATAGTAGAGACATGACTAGTACACAAAGTAAAGACAGAATTCAATACAAAACACAGTATGAGGCAATTAATGCACGGATGAAAAGGGAGGGGGACGTGGGGCTAAGGATAGGCAGAGGTGAAGAGATGGGTCTTGAGGCGGGACTGAAAGATGGTGAGGGACACAGAATTGCGAATCAGTTGGGGGAGGGAGTTCCAGAGCCTGGGAGCTGCCCTGGAGAAGGCTCTGTCCCCAAAACTGCGGAGGTTGGACTTGTGGATGGAGAGGAGACCGGCTGATGTGGATCTGAGGGACCGTGAGGGTTGGTAGGGGGAGAGGAGGTCAGTGATATATGGGAGGGCCAGATGGTGGAGGGCTTTGTAGGTGAGGATCAGGATTTTGTAGGTGATCCGGTGGGAGATGGGAAGCCAGTGAAGTTGTTTGAGGACTGGAGTGATGTGATGCCAGGATTTGGTGTGTGTAATGAGTCGGGCGGCTGCGTTCTGGACCAGTTGGAGTCGGTTGATGTAGGTGGAGCTGATGCCAAGGAGAAGTGAGTTGCAATAGTCCAGTCGGGAGGAGATGAAGGCATGGATGAGTCTTTCAGCAGCGGGAGGTGTGAGAGAGGATCTGAGTTTGGTGATGTTGCGGAGATGAAAGAAGGATGTTTTAATGACATGGCGGATGTGAGGCTCAAGGGAGAGGGTGGAATCAAAGATCACGCCATGGTTGCTGGCCTGGGGAGATGGGGAGACAGTGGTGCCGTCGATGGTGAGAGTGGGGTTATTGATTTTGCTGAGTGTGGCTTTGGAGCCTATGAGGAGGAATTCTGTCTTATCGCTGTTGAGTTTGAGGAAATTATGTTGCATCCAGGTTTTTATAGCTGACAAACAGGAGTTGATATGGGAGAGGGGGGGGGGGGGGTTGTGGGGGGATTTGGTGCCGAGGTAGATCTGGGTGTCATCAGCGTAACAGTGGAAGTCCAGGTTGAAGTGGCGGAGTATCTGACCAAGGGGGAGGATGTAGATGATGAAGAGGAGGGGGCCGAGTACGGAGCCTTGGGGAACGCCTTGAGTGACTGTGGCTGTAGCAGAGGTGTGGTTGTGGAGAGAGATGAAGTGGGATCTGTTGGAAAGGTAGGAACGGAGCCAGCTGAGTGCAGAGCCTTCAATGCCGAGGTCTTTGAGTCTGGTGAGCAGGATGTTATGGTTCACTGTATCGAAGGCTGCGCTCAGGTCGAGGAGGATGAGGATGTTGAGGGAACTAGTGTCAGCAGAGGTGAGGAGGTCGTTGAGGACTTTGAGGAGAGCAGTTTCTGTTCTATGGAGGGGGCGAAAGCCAGATTGGAGGGGTTCAAGTAGATTATACGCAAGGAGGTGGGAATGAAGTTGCGACGCAACGATACGCTCCAGGATTTTTTAAAGAAAGGGGAGGTTTGAGATTGGGCAGTAGTTAATGAGAGAGGAGGGATCAAGACCAGGTTTCTTTAAGATTGGTGTAACAGCAGCAGTTTTGAAAGCGGAGGGGACAATTCCTTGGGACAATGAGGAGTTGAAGAGATTAGTGAGGTAGGGGCAGAGAACGGGGAGGCAGGACGTCAACAGGGGAGTGGGGAGAGGGTCGAGGGAGCAGGTAGTGGGTTTGGAAGAGCTGATGAATTTGGAGATTTCAATAGGGGTGACCAGGTCAAACTGGGAGAGGAAGCAGTGTGGAGGAGGGGTAAGGAGGTCAGTGGAGATGTTGAAAGGAGGGGCCTTGGTAGGTGGTGGAGTAGATGCTGGGGAGTCGGGTACAGGGGATAAAGATTGATAGATGGTGCTGATTTTATCAGCGAAAAAGTGGAGGAATGAGTTGCAGAGAACCGGACTAGAGGTAGGGAGAGTGTTTGCTCGAGGCTTGAGGAGGTTGCCTACTAAAGCACTTCCATTTACGACATCAGTGTAATTTCTAACTTGTCGTTTTGGGGGGTTTGATCTAATCGTCTGAAGAGGTTGCCTCAGGCATTGCTGTAGAATAATTATGTGCAGGGCAGACTGACTCCTGCAGCTTGTCACCTTGAATTACCTGCAGGCTCTCGACTACCTGGCCATCGCGGTTCACGAGCTGGCTTCCATCAGCGAGAGGCGCATCGAGAGGCTGTGTAACCCGTCCCTGAGCGAACTGCCTGCCTTCCTGGTCAAAGAGGGTGGCCTGAACTGTGGCTTCATGGTGGCGCACTGCACTGCTGCTGCATTAGGTGCCAACTCTTCTTCACTGTAGACCTGTCACCATTATACATGTCATAAGTTCATGCTCATAAGTGATAGGAGCAGTATTAGGCCATTCAGCCCATCAAGTCAACTCCGACATTTAATCATGGCTGATCCATCTTTCCCTCGTAACCCCATTCTGCCCATAACCCCTGACACTTATACCATTCAAGAATCTATCAATCTCTGCCTTAAAAATATACATTGATATTTAGTATCAACATTAAATGCGGGGGCTCCAGTTTCCTCCCACACTCCAAACACATACAGGTTTGTGGGTTAATTGCCTTTGGTAAGCTGTATAACATTGTCCCAAGTGTGTGTAGGTTTGTGTATAACCCCAGTCAATAACCCTGTGTATAACCCCAGTCCAGGGCCGGATTTATGTATAAGCTAGACAAGTTTAAGCTTAGGGCCTCGAGATCTAGGGGGGCCTACTCACCCCGCTGCCTCACCGGACCCGTCGTACCTCGCCGCCCCACAGACCATCCGCCCACCGGGACCTCCTACTCTTTGCCCGCTGACCCTGGCCACTCCACCGCCCTCCAGAAGCTCGCAGCCGTCGCCTTACCTGCAGCCTGGACTTACCAGGCCTGAAGTTTCCACGCTGCAGACTCCAACTCCCCCGGGTTTGACTGCGCTGGGTCCTAGTGCTAGTCCCCTATCCCAGGTAACCTCAGCGGCTGTTCCACTGGGTCTTCCCCATTCCCCTCAAACCATGTGACCCCAGTTATTCCCCACCCACACTACAGTCCTCATACCACCCTACCCCCTGACCACCCACCACCCCTCCAGGTAAAGCATCGCCCGCTCTGCAGTGAATCCAAAATGTATTTTAAAACCAACATACCATAGGATCTAAAAGTGTCACACTGTCACTGTCGGGTAGTCATGGTCCTCTAGTCGTGGTGGGGGGGGGGGGGCTCACAAGTGAAATAGCTTAGGGCCTCTCTTCATCTAAATCCGGCCCTGCCCCAGTCGGTCCATTCGTTCATCATACGTCAGTCCCGCCATCCCGGGAATTAACCTGGTGAACCTACGCTGCACTCCCTCAATAGCAAGAATGTCCTTCCTCACACAAATACACGTGAAACAAAGCGATGAGAATTCCAGTAACGGAGTGACAACACATTGTATCTCCAGTATCTGAGAACACGGTTCTGTGCCACCCGTCATCAGTGGACTCGCTGTCCACCAGCGCTGCCACAGAGGACCACGTCTCCATGGGCGGATGGGCTGCCAGGAAAGCACTGATGGTCATCGAGCACGTCGAACAAGGTACGGAGATATCGCCCGCTGCAGGAGAGAGGACGATCCCACTGAGACAATTAATGCAGCGCCTCTTCTCAACTTAGACACGGTTCAAGTTACTTGCTGTAATTCTGATGAGACCCAAATTCTTAATTTAACCTTACCCCACATTATTTGGTGGACGTACGTATGAACGGCAGAAATAAAAACAGAATATGATTAAAAAAACTCAACAGGTCAGGCAGCGTCAACGGAGAGAGAAACTGTCTCAGATGTGAAATGTTAACAGTTTCTCTTCACACCAATGCCACCGGAACTTTTCCACCATTTACTTCATACTTTTTATTTCTTATTTCCAGCGTCTGCATTTTTGATTGATTTTTATCGTAATGTCAGGTTTTGTTGATGGTTGATCATTTGGCATCAGATCAGGCGAGACACAAAATGCTAGAGTAAAGGGCATGTCCCACGAGCATGCGACTCCATGTGGCGAGCGCGACCTAACATGGTCGCTTGAGCAATACGGCCTCGCGGGGCCGGTCCCACTTCGATCGCTGGAGCTGTATGGAGTTGTGCGGGGCTGGTCCCGACACCGCGCGGGGCTCCGAAAAACTGACACTGTCCAAAAATTCCGCGCGCAATGGCCTGTCTGCCCGTGATTGGCGTACGGAGTACGGAGCGTCTCAACGCCGTGTGCAGCGTCTCGACGCCGTACGCAGTATCTTGACGGCGTACGCCTAGCACATGGCGTTGCGCGATGACGTCACCGCCCAGCGTGCCTTTGCGTGATGACGTAACCGCCCGACGCAGAGCGACGTCCAAATCCAGTCGGCCCGCCTCCTGCCCAGCTGATTGGTGAGTATGATGTCGGGAACAGCCCTGCACAACTCCAGACGGCTCCGCGGTTGGAAGTGGGACCGGCCCCGCAAGGCCGTACACCTCATGCTGGTGGGACAGGCCCTTAATTTAACGGGACAGGCAGCAGCTCTGGGGAGAAGGAATGGGTCAAGATCCTTCCTTCTTCAGTCTGAAGAGTTCCTCTAGCATTTTGTGTCCATCTTCGGTGTAAACCAGCATCTGCAGTTCAATTCCTATACGTCAGATCAGGTTCATGTGGGAAATCTTTTCTTGCAGTGCTTGCTATCGAACTCCTCGCCGCCTCCCAAGGTCTTGAGTTTGTCCGTCCCCTACGTACAACACAACCTTTGGAGAGAGTCCACCAAATCGTCCGCTCACTGGTGAAGTAAGTTAGAACATTAGAACATAGAAAAATCAGGGCTAAGCCATTTAGAACGGAGATGAGGAAAAACTTTTTCACACAGAGAGTTGTGAGTCTGAGGAATTCTCTGCCTCAGAGGGCGGTGGAGGCAGGTTCTCTGAATGCTTTCAAGAGAGAGCTAGATAGGACTCTTAAAGATAGCGGAGTCAGGGGATATGGGGAGAAGGCAGGAACGGGGTACTGATTGGGGTTCAATGTGATCATGGCTGATCATCCCCAATCAGTACCCCGTTCCTGCCTTCTCCCCATATCCTCTGACTGCTATTTTTAAGAGCCATTTAGATAGTAATCTGCCTTACTGTTTTTGCTACCAAAGTGGATAACCTCACATTTATCCGCGTTAAACTTTATCTGCCATGCATCTGCCCACTCCCCCAACCTGTCCAAGTCACCCTGCATTCTCATTGCATCCTCCTCACAGTTCACACTGCCACCCAGCTTTGTGTCGTATGCAAATTTGCATCGAATGGCAAAATCACATTGAAAGGCGATACTGGCTCGAAGGGCCGAATGGCCTACTACTGCACCTATTGTCTATTGTCATTCGGCTCAAGTTGTAATGACGAACATCAATGCTTCAGTCACGTTAATCTTCATTAAGGAGAGCATCCCTCCACACTACCTCCCAAACCACCTCCCTCTGAGAAGCTTGTACTCTGTCTACCTCCATAGGTGTGAGCCCCATTCCCATCTCTGCTCCATTTGAATCCATCACCTCAAAAGCAACTATTGCTGATGTTTTTAATGATATGAAGATGATTGATCCAATCCCCTTTTGTACATCTATTCCTTAAATTAAATCAACTGGAAGTTCACGTTATAGGAGTAGCATTAGGCCATTCGGCCCATCAAGCCTACCTCGCCATTCAATCATGGCTGATCTATCTTTCCTTCTCAACCCCATTCTCCCTTCTCCCAATAACCCCGGTCACCCGTACTAATCAAGATTCTGTCAACCTGCCCCTTAAAAATATCCATAGACGGCCTCCACAGCCTTATGTGGCAAAGAATTCCACAGATTCACCACCCTCTGTCTAAAGAGATTCCTCCTCATCTCCTTTCTAAAGGAACATCCTTTAATGCTGAGGATATGACCTCTGGTCCTAGACTCTCCCACTAGTGGAAACATCCTCTCCACATCCACTCTATCCAGGCCTTCACTATTCTGTAAGTTTCATCACGTCTCCTAAATTGAGGAAGGACATTCTTGCTATTGACGGAGTGCAGGGTAGGTTCACCGGGTTAATTCCCAGGATGGCGGGACTGATGTATGATGAAAGAACGGATCAACTGGGCTCATATTCACTGGAATTTTGGATGAGAGGAGATCTTATAAAAAACATAGAGGATTGGTCAGGGTAGATGCAGGAAAAACATTCTCGATGTTGGGGGAGTCCAAGACCAGGAGCCACAGTTTAAGAATAATGGGTAGGCCATTTAGCACTGAGATGAGGAAAAACTTCTTCACCCAGAGAGTTGTGAATCTGTGGAATTCTTTGCACAGTAGGCAGTGGAGGCCAATTCACTGGATGTTTTCAAGAGAGAGTTAGATTAGCTCCTGGGGCTAAGGGATTCAAGGGATATGGGGAAAAAGCCGGAACGGGGTACTGATTTCCGACGACCAGCAATGATCATATTGAATGGCGGTGCTGGCTCGAAGGGCCAAATGGCCTACTCCTGCACCTAGTTTCTATGAGAGAGAGGGAGAGAGAGGGGGAGAGGGGGAGAGGAAGAGAGGAAGAGAGGGGGGGAGAGGGGGAGAGAGAGAGGGGAGGGGGGGGGGAGGGGGAGAGAGGGAGAGTGAGAGACATTGGAGCTTTGGATTTAATAATAATATGGCAGCTCGATGGAATGTACATTTGTCCATAAGTCAGCTGTTCGTAGCATTGGGACAGTCTGTAATGAGTGGCTACACTTCCACTGGTGTGTTGCCATCTTTCCTACTTTGACGCTTTCCCTTTTGCAGGCCCTTGGTTAAAGATCGATTCATGGCTCCAGACATTGCGATCGTCCAGAAGCTGCTGACCGAAGAGCAGGCAAGTTATCACCACTCCAGGCAGCTCAGGGTTCTGCAGATCTCTCAGCTGCTATGTTTAAATGTAGAGGGACATTTCCAAATGCTGCCCAGATCTAAACTCAATGAAGTGGGTGGTGGGTGTATGGAACGAGCTGCCTGAGGAGGTAGTTGAGGCAGGGACTATTGCAACGTTTAATAAACAATTAGACACGTACATGGATAGGACAGGTTTTGAGGAATATGGGTCAAATGCAGGCAGGTGGGACTAGTGTAGCTGGGACATGTTGGTTGGTGTGGGCAAGTTGAGCTAAAGTGTTTGTGTCCAAGTTGTGTGACTCTAAGTGGCAAATGGTTCATGTTAATATGTTCCAGGAGCAGAATTAGGCCATTTTGCCCAATCAATCCGTCATTCAATGATGGCTGATCTATCTTTCCCGCTCAACCCCATTCTCCTGTCTTCGATCCATAACCCCTGACACTCTGAGAAGGAGGTTGAGTTTTGTATCCAACTGTGCAATTGCAATGTATCCTTGCATCTGAGCAGCAACTTTGAAACCAAGGATAACGGAAGATCAGTTCAGTTCAGTTTAGTTTATTGTTACGTGTACCGAGGTGCAGTGAAAAGCTTTTGTTGCGTGCGATCCAGTCAGCAGAAAGTGTAACGGGTATAGCTTGGACCCAATAGCAGCACAGAATCAGGCAGGTATAGTTGGTAATGAACTTTATTACGATACTGTAACACAGAGTAGTAACACAGGAATGGGTACACCGTACTCACACAGAGGCTCAGGATTGAGCGAGGGTTCCGAAGAGGAGCAGGCAGGAGACGTAGTCGGGGTAGCGGAAGGTCCGGTAACCAGGAGATCCAACACACGATGCAAACAAACCAGCGAGGGACAGACGAAAGGAGAGTCAAAGCCAGGCAGGAAGTCGGGAAATCGCTGGAGAGTCTTGCATGAATGCTGAGAACAATCTAGCACTGTGTGAACGGTGAGGAGAGTCTATATACCGGGTTAATTGGTGATCAGAGGCAACTGAGTGCAACAGGTGAGGAGAGTTGGGCTGATGAGAGGGGAGTGGCAGGCAGGCAGGTGAGGAGAAGGAGGGACCGGTGGAAAAGTACTGGGAGGTGAAGTGGATGAGAATGCGGAGAGGGCAGTCTGTGACAGAAAGACAATACATGATTACAATCGAGCCATTTACAGTGTATAGCTGCTGTACATTAGGGGTCGGCAACCTACGGCCCCCGGGCTGAATGCGGCCCATCACCTAAAATCATCCGGCCTGCGGCCCGCGGACTTCCGTCATCTCCACTACCTCCCGGGACCGAGGCCACGGCGCCCAGGCGTGGTGACGCAACGATGCAAGGAAGCCTGCGCTGGCGGCAACAATGGCGGAGCCGCCGACCAACGGCGAGCGCGGCCGAGTGCCGAGTTCTGGCTGTACCGCATCCTGCGCAAAGCCGCCGGCACGGATGCGCAACTTCTGTGTCTGGGCTTCACTGTCGGGATCGGGGTTGTCAATAGACCGGAGATGAGTCAGTGTGAGTATTTGAGTCACCGCCTTCAGGACAGAGCCAAGGCAATGGTCCGTAGATGCGCCGTGTTCGTGAGCGACCGTAACTAGGGGCCAGTGCTCCGGGTGGCGTCCTCAAAGGGGCGGGATCTATGTGAACACGTGATTTGATGCCTGCCATCCGGGGCGGGATGGGGGCGGGATCTATGTGTACACGTGATAGATGGGGCCCGCCATCCGCTCACAGACATGCGCCCTGGCCTCTTGGCAGAACAAGGTTGCCGACCCCTGCTGTACATGATGAGGGAATAACGTTTAGTGCAAGGTAAAGCCAGCAAAGTCAGATCAAGGATGGTCTGAGGGTCAACAACAGTGTAGATAGTAGTTCAGCACTGTTCTCTGTAGCAATGTTACAAAATTTTGAGATTTTAAAAATCAAGTCTGCCATTTTTCCCATCAGATAAAGCATAAAAATAAGTTTAATTTGACACCTAATTCACTTTCATATCTTCAGTATTAAAAAAGTTATGGCCATTTTCATACTCTGAAATTAACATCTTGTTCCCTATTGCTTTTCCATTGACTTAACTTAAAAGCTGTGATCGAGGACAGTCAAAAGCCCATAACATTCTTAAAAATTAAGAGAACTGAATGACATTTTCAGTTATTATAGGTTGAAGCATTCAGAAACAAATATGAAACAATCTGACTTGGATGACCTGAAATTAAAGCATATAATTAGTTAACCTAATTGTAGCTAATTACAAAATCCAATTACTATCCTTTTCTTAAGAAAAGGTTAACATTTTTAAATAGCCTAAGTGTCCGAATAACATTCACACAACAATTCACAATATAACATGATTTTTAAATCTCATTGTCATTAATTTATAGGCCAAATGGAAGGAATTTAATGTTTAATTCCCGTAAATTAATGGCCATTTTAATCATCTTGCGAGTGGGGTTTTGTGGAACGCGATCGATTGGAACGTTGCATTTGTGGTGAATTTGAACCCCATATCGGCAGGAAAAACACTGCTGGTTCATATGGGGCCAAAATCAAATTTCCGCCAAGGAAATTTTGATTAAAGTCAACCTAAGAAGCATGCTTATATGTAAAATAGACGACTTACATTTTGTTTTGTCCACTACGTGAGACCCGTCTCGTTGTAGGCGTTGACGGTGTTAGAAGTAGCTTTTTATTTTACTCCAGCAATTAAATTGTCCTGTGATTTAAATAAAAAACTTCAGAGAACGGAAGTCGGAACGATTTTTCTGCAGCAGCTTAACAGCCTGAGGAAGTTCGCCTCCGACAGGCAGGAGAAAACAGCATTTTAATCCCGCCCCCCCCTCGAAGGTGCCAAAGTCTCGCGCACGGACAGTGGCAGAACTGCAGTGCCACTGAAGGTAAGTATTGTAACATCGCTATTCTCTGGTTGTGGTGGGATGATTCAGTTGCCTGATAACAGCTGGGAAGAAACTGTCCCTGAATCTGGAGGTGTGCGTTTCACACTTCTACAACTTTTGCCTGATAGGAGAGTGGAGAAGAGGGAGTGGCCAGGATGCGACACATCCATTTTAGAGTTCCTTCTGTGCATTTGAGTGGTCAGTGTGGTATCTCACTGCAATATGTGGTTAAGACCCAAAGGGTCCACTTTAGCATCTGAGACGCAACCCGTCTTCCCATTCTATTTACACAAAGTGCTGGAGTAACTCAGTGGGTCACGTAGCATCACTGGAGAAAAGGAATAGGTGACGTTTTGGGTTGCGACCCTTCTTCAGACTGGAGAAGGGTCTGAAGAAGGGTCTCAACCTGAAACGTCACCTGTTCCTTTTCTCCAGAGATGCTGCCTGACCCGCCGAGTTACTCCAGCACTTTGTGTCTATCGTCAGTGTAAATCAGCATCTGCAGACTTTACTTCCTGTAGTCTAGTTCCACAAGCTAGGCTGACCTTCCATGTGGTACCACGCGACAGTGAGAGTAGGAATGGAGCGAGGTGGAGGATAAATGCGTGGCTAAGGGACTGGTGCAGAGGGCAGGGATTCAAGTTTCTGGATCATTGGAACCTCTTTTGGGGAAGGTGTGACCTGTATAAAAAGGACGGGTTGCACTTGAACCCGAGGGGAACCAATATCCTGGCAGGGAGATTTGCAAAGGCTATTGGGAAGACTTTAAACTAGAACGGTTGGGGGGAGGGACTCAAATAGAGAAAGCTAGTAGACAGTGTGTGAGGCCGGAGGCAGAGAAGGGAAGCACTCACACCCAACATGTAGGGGAGAAAGAAGAAAAAGATAATAAACAGAGAATAAGAGGGGGTGGGTTTCTTAAATGTGTGAGTAGAGACAGAGGGTGTAAAATGAGGGTAGAAGCAATAGGTAGCAAGGTGAAAAGTAAAAGTGGCAGGCAGACAAATCCAGGGCAAAAATCAAAAAGGGCCACTTTTCAACATAATTGTATAAGGAGTAAAAGTGTTGTAAAAACAAGCCTGAAGGCTTTGTATCTTAATGCAAGGAGCATTCGTAATAAGGTGGATGTTGAAGGTGCAGATAGCTATTAACGACTATCATATAGTTGGGATCACGAAGACATGGCTCCAGGGTGACCAAGGCTGGGAGCTGAACATCCAGGGATATTCAATATTCAGGAGGGATAGACAGAAAGGGAAAGGAGGTGGGGTAGCGTTGCTGGTTAGAGAGCAGATTAATGCAATAGAAAGGAAGGACATTAGCTTGGAGGACGTGGAATCGATATGGGTAGAGCTGCGAAACACTAAGGGTCAGAAAACGCTAGTGGGAGTTGTGTACAGGCCACCTAACAGTAGTAGTGGAGTTGGGGATGGCATCAAACAGGAAATTAGAAATGCGTGCAACAAAGGTAAAACAGTTATAATGGGTGACTTCAATCTACATATAGATTGGGTGAATCAAATTGGCAGGGGTGCTGAGGAAGAGGATTTCTTGGAATGGATAGTTTTCTAAACCAACATGTAGAGGAATCAACGAGAGAGCAGGCTATTCTAGACTGGGTATTGAGTAATGAGGAAGGGTTAGTTAGCAGTCTTGTTGTGCATAGCCCCTTGGGCAAGAGTGACCATAATATGGTTGAGTTTAGGATGGAGAGTGACATAGTTAATTCAAAAACAAGGGTCCTGAACTTAAAGAAAGGTAACTTTGAGGGTATGAGACGTGAATTGGCCAAGATTGACTGGCAATTGATTCTTAAAGGGTTGACGGTGGATGTGCAATGGAAGGCATTTAAAGACTGCATGGATGAACTACAAAAATTGTTTGGCAAAAGAATAAATCAGGGAAGGTAGTGCATCTGTGGATAACAGGGGAAATCAGGGATAGTATGAAAACAAAAGATGATGCATACAATTTAGCCAGAAAAAAACAGCCTACCAGAGGACTGGGTGAAATTCAGAGTCCAGCAGAGGAGGACAAAGGGCTTAATTAGGAAAGGGAAAATAGGTTATGAAAGAAAACTGGCAGGGAACATAAAAACTTACTGCAAAAGTTTATATAGATATGTGATGAGAAAAAGATTAGTTTAAAATAATGTAGGTCCTTTGCAGTCAGAAACAGATGAATTGATCATGGGGAACAAGGACATGGCAGACCAATTGAATAACTACTTTGGTTCTGTCTTCACTAAGGAAGACATAAATAATCTGCTGGAAATAGGAGGGGACCGGTGGTCAAATAAGATGGATCAACTGAATGAAATCCAGGTTAGCCGGGAAGTGGTGTTGGGTAATTTGAATGGATTAAAGGCCGATAAATCCCCAGGGCCAGATAGGCTGCATCCCAGAGTACTGAAGGAAGTAGCCCTAGAAATAGTGGATGCATTAGTGATAATTTTTCAGATTCTGTAGTAGTTCCTGAGGATTGGAGGGTAGCTAATGTAACCCCACTTTTTAAAAAAGGAGGGAGAGAGAAAGCAGGGAATTACAGACCAGTTAGTCTAACATCGGTAGTGGGGAAATTGCTAGAGTCAGTTATTAAAGATGGGATAGCAACACATTTGGAAAGTGGTGAAATCATTGGACAAAGTCAGCATGGATTTACGAAAGGTAAATCATGTCTGACGAATATTATAGAATTTTTCGAGATGTAACTAGTAGAGTGGATGAGGGAGAACCAGTGGATGTGTTATACCTGGACTTTCAGAAGGCTTTCGACAAGATCCCACATAAGAGATTAGTATACTAACTTAAAGCACACGGTATTGGGGGTTCAGTATTGATGTGGATAGAGAACTGGCTGGCAGACAGGAAGCAAAGGGTAGGAGTAAACGGGTCCTTTTCAGAATGGCAGGCTGTGACTAGTGGGGCACCGCAAGGCTCAGTGCTGGGACCCCAGCTATTTACAATATATATTAATGACTTGGACGAGGGAATTGAATGCAACATCTCCAAGTTTGCGGATGATACGAAGCTGGGGGGCAGTGTTAGGTGTGAGGAGGACGCTAGGAGGCTGCAAGGTGGCTTGGATAGGCTGGGTGAGTGGGCAAATGCATGTCAGATGCAGTATAATGTGGATAAATGTGAGGTTATCCACTTTGGTGACAAAAACAGGAGAGTAGACTATTATCTGAATGGTGGCCAATTAGGAAAAGGGGAGATGCAACGAGACCTGGGTGTCATGGTACACCAGTCATTGAAAGTAGGCATGCAGGTGCAGCAGGCAGTGAAGAAAGCAAATGGTATGTTAGCATTCATAGCAAAATGATTTGTGTATAGGAGCAGGGAGGTTCTACTGCAGTTGTACAGGGTTTTGGTGAGACCACACCTGGAGTATTGCGTACAGTTTTGATCTCCAAATCTGAGGAAGGACATTCTTGCCATAGCGGGAGTACAGAGGAGGTTCACCAGACTGATTCCTGGGATGTAAGGACTTTCATATGAAGAAAGACTGGATAGATCGGGCTTGTACTCGCTAGAATTTAGAAGATTGAGGGGGGATCTTATAGAAACTTACAAAATTCTTAAGGAGTTGGACAGGCTAGATGCAGGAAGATTGTTTCCAATGTTGGGGAAGTCCAGAACAAGTGGTCACAGTTTAAGGATAAGGGGGAATTCCTTTAGGACCGAGATGGGGAAATAAATGTTCACACACAGAGTGGTGAATCTCTGGAATTCTCTGCCACAGAAGGTAGTTGAGGCCAGTTCATTGGCTATATTTAAGAGGGAGTTAGATGTGGTCCTTGTGGCTAAAGGGATCAGAGAGTATGGAGAGAAGGCAGGTACGGGATACTGAGTTGGATGATCAGCCATGATCATATTGAATGGTGGTGCAGGCTCGAAGGGCACTCCTGCACCTATTTTCTATGTTTCTACTGAGATCATGCTGCTCTGTTGGGAGTCGTGCCTTCAGGAAAAGATGTGAAGTGGTGACTCTACTTGATCGCTTGGTGGGCATTAATGACCTTGTGTCCTAACTAAAAACAACATGTGGAGTTCTCCCTAGGGCTATGGTCAGCGATTTTTCCTCCGTCAATATTAGCAAAATTGATTCTCTGCTCATTAATAATCAACATATAATATGCTGTAAATGGTCAAATGATCGGTCATTGACCTGAAATGTTCATTCTGCTTCCTTCTATGTGGATGCCGTCTGATCTGTCGAGTATTTTCAGCATTCTTTAGTTTTATTTCTGATTTCCATCCCCTTAAACACACAAGTGTGTATATATACATATATGTATGCTAGACTAAGTGGGAGGGCTGGTCCCCCAACGCAATATTCCACCTCTCCACCAATTCCAATATACACACACACACACACACACACACACACACACACTCACACACTCACACACATACGCTCACACACACACATACACTCACACACACTCATACACACACATACACACACACATACACTCACACATACATACACTCACACACACACTCACATACACACATACACACTCTCACACTCACACTCACACACACACACACATATACACACACACACACACTCACACACACACACTCACACACACATACACACACACACACATACGCTCACACACACACATACACTCACACACTCACACTACCATTCACACACACACACACACTGACACACACCATATACATGACAGTAAACTCTCTTGAATCTACTCTCACGGTTGAGCACGGCCTCCAATGTGGGGCTTCCACAGTCAGCGGCACTTCCGCAATCAGCGTGACCTCTGCACTTACCGGAAATTATGCAACCAGCGTGACCTCTGCACTCACAGGAAATTATGCAATCAGCAAGACTTGTCCACTAAGCAGAAGTCATGAAATGAGTGGAACTTTTGGACTAAACACAGTCGGACCTAATAAAGCACTTATTCCTTCCAAACACAGTCAGACCTAAAAAAGCATTGCAGTTTCAAGCACAGGCGGGGCGGCAGGCCAAATAACTCATGGCATTGTCATTTCATTTCATTTCATTTCCAATTAAGTATTGCACTTTCAAGCACAGGCAGGGCAGCAGGCCAAACAACTCATGGCATTGTCATTAAGGGCTAACAAATTATTTATCGCAAGTAACCATATATAACCATATAACAATTACAGCACGGAAACAGGCCATCTCGGCCCTACAAGTCCGTGCCGAACAACTTTTTTCCCTTAGTCCCACCTGCCTGCACTCATACCATAACCCTCCATTCCCTTCTCATCCATATGCCTATCCAATTTATTTTTAAATGATACCAACGAACCTGCCGCCACCACTTCCACTGGAAGCTCATTCCACACCGCTACCACACTCTGAGTAAAGAAGGTCCCCCTCATGTTACCCCTAAACTTCTGTCCCTTAATTCTGAAGTCATGTCCTCTTGTTTGAATCTTCCCTATTCTCAAAGGGAAAAGCTTGATCACATCAACTCTGTCTATCCCTCTCATCATTTTAAAGACCTCTATCAAGTCCCCCCTTAACCTTCTGCGCTCGATAGAATAAAGACCTAACTTATTCAACCTATCTCTGTAACTTAGTTGTTGAAACCCAGGCAACATTCTAGTAAATCTCCTCTGTATTCTCTCTATTTTGTTGACATACTTCCTATAATTGGGCGACCAAAATTGTACACCATACTCCAGATTTGGTCTCATCAATGCCTTGTACAATTTTAACATTACATCCCAGCTTCTATACTCAATGCTCTGATTTATAAAGGCTAGCATCCCAAAAGCTTTCTTTACCACCCTATCTATATGAGATTCCACCTTCAAGGAACTATGCACGGTTATTCCCAGATCCCTCTGTTCAACTGTATTCTTCAATTCCCTACCATTTATCATGTACGTCCTATTTTGAGCAGTTCAGTTGATTCACAGCTTAGAATGACAGTTGTGGCCTCTCCCTCGCGATCTTGCAGAGTGACTGACTGACATCCAGGCATCCGTGGTTTTATAGTCTTGCCCCCCCCCCCCGGAAGGGGCGTTACCTTCATCACAGTGATTGGCAGGCGAGAGGACCAATCAGCTGAGCTCAAGTTTTTTTAAACACTCATAACTTTTTTATTTTTCATCAATAGGAAAAATTCTCGGGGCTGGCTCAGTGGGGGAGGACTGTGAGTAAGATGGCTAACAATCACAGTGATACTGGGTAGCGTTGTATATTGATTTTTTCTAAAACCAATATACAACGCAGACAGGAAGTGAATTATATGGATACACACACACACACACACACACACACACACACACACACACACACACACACACACACACACACACACACACACACACACACACACACACACACACACACACACACACACACACATATACACACAGTACATACAGTATATATACTGATATACATATGCACCCACACATATGTATACAAATGCATACACACATACAAATAAAAACAAACCAACAGTAAATGTACCTATAAAGCTGCAGCAAGTTAGAATGTTATTGATCAATTCCTAGTGTATTTGCCAATTAAACACCCATGACTTGATTATTACGGGTGTTAGGGGTTATGGGGAGAAGGCGTGATAACGGGGTTGAGAGTGAAAGATAGATCAGCCATGATTGAATGGTGGGGTACACTCGATGGGCCGAATGGTCTAATTCTACTACTAAGACATGAATTTATGGGTGCGGCGTATACCAATGTTTTACTCCATCAGCTCTGTCCCATAGTCAGATAGTGAGCAAAGTGATTCACAAGTGATTCTCAATGTTGTTTGAACTATGATCCACTGTGCTTTCTGTTTACAGGTGTGGCAAACTGTACAGCCGTACATGCAACTCTACAAACTAGCTCACGCCCCACAATAATCATCAGCCTTGTTAATCCTCATTCAACAAGACATGGCTGCGTGGGAGATAAATGTGATTAAAACCTTTAAAAAATGATGGTGGAATGCAGACCTTCCACCCCAGAGCAAAGAAGAAATAGTTTAGTTTAGTTTAGAGATAGATACACCGTGAAAACAGGCCATTCAGCCCACCGAGTCCGCGCCGACCAGTGATCCCCGCTCACTATCTCTATCCTACACACACTAGGGACAATGTACAATTTCCAGAAGCCAAGTAACCTACAAACCTGTACTTTGGAGTGTGGGAGGAAACCGGAGCACCTGGAGAAAACCCACACAGTCACGGGGTGTACGTACAAACGCCATACAGACAGCACCCATAGTCAGGATGGAACCTGGGTCTCTGACGTTGTAAGGCAGCAGCTTACCACTGCGCCACCGTGCACCATTCAGCCCATCAGGACTACTCCGCCATTCAATCATGACTGCTCTATTTCGCCCTCCTAACCCAATTCTCCTGTCTTCTTCCCACAACCCCTGACACCCAGTACTAATCAAGTATTTGGACGCCTGAATTCCAAACCTAGATCCAGCTTAGAATCTACTAGGACCTGGGCATCACTTGTCCTTGATTCTGACCAACATGTATCTCATTTCTCAATCCACAGTGGTGGATGTGGGACATTTTCCCCTGTAAGGGTCCTAGTCCAACAATGCTCTCTGGTGCCCTCCCTCATCCATCTAGTTTCTTCTGCTCAGTTTATTTAGTTTTTTTGACAACTTTGTATTTTCATGTTGAACATTTAGTTTTGGAGATACAGTGCGGAAGCGGGCCCTTCATCCCACCAAGTCCGCGCCAACCAGCGAGCACTACGTACGCTAGCACTATCCTACACACACTACGGCCAATTTACAATTTTTACCGGCAAATTAGCCTACAAACCTTTATGTCTTTGGAATGTGGGAGCAAACCGATGCACCCAGAGAAAACCCACGCAGGTCACGGAGAGAACGTACAAACTCCGTACAGACAACACCGTAGTCAGGATCGAACCCGGGCCTCTGGCGCTGTAAGGCAGCAGCTCTACCGCTGCACCACCGTTCCGACCACTTTATCCAAGACTTTGTGGAGATCCAGGTGTGCAACAACACGTTACAGCCAGCACTTCGTTTGGAGCCTCACTACCTTGGAACACCTGGGTGGAAGGAATCTTTAGACCTGGTGAAGATGCTCTCCTCATTTGATTCCCTATTCGCTGATTCTGCCATTGTCCTTTTATTCCCTAAAAGGCATTGTGAGCAAAGGCCTGTTTATTTGTGCGCTGGTGTTCTATTTGAGCTAATCCTTAATAAAACATGAATCTTTACACATTTCAGTCAATGTTACAGGTGGAAATGTATCGTGGAATCAATGTTGCAAACCACTGATCATTTTTAATGTGATTGGAACAAATTGAATCCTAAATCTAAAATCCCAGCATTTTCTATAAATTTATTGATTTGAATTATTGGGCGAGCAGTAATGCAGATTTGAGAAGCAGCCACAATCAGACAGTCCTGCAAGGTCCAGGGGCTGGGCTTTTGCTTGTGTGGGCAAAGCAAGCTCTTGGGTGATAGAAAGTAGATCCTTTACAAGGATGTTGCCAGGAATCGAGGGTCTGAGCTACGGGCGGAGGTTGAGCATGCTGGGACTCTATTCCCTGGAGTGCAGGAGGATGAGGGGTGATCTTATAGAAGTATATAAAATCATGAGAGGAATATATCGGGTGGATGCACAGAGTCCCTTGCCCAGAGTAAGGGAATCAAGAACCAGAGGACACAGGTTTAAGGTGAACGGGGAAAGATTTATTCGGAACCTAAGGGGTAACTTTTCACACAAAGGGTGGTGGGTGTATGGAATGAACTGCCAGAGGAGGTAGTTGAGGCTGGTACTATTGAAATATTTAGACAGGTATATGAATAGGACAGGTTTAGAGTGATATGGGCCAGGTAGATGGGACCAGTGTAGATGGGGCAGGTTGGGCCGAAGGGTCTGTTTCTGTGCTGTAAGACTCTAAGACTCTATAATATAAAAATAGGGATGTAATGCTGAAGCTTATTCAGGCACTGGTCAGAACGCATTTGGAGTATTGTGAGCAGTTTTGGGCCCCATATCTGAGGAAGGATGTGCTGACATTGGTGAGGGTCGAGAGGAGGTTTACGAGAATGATCCCGGGAATGATCGTCTTAACATGATGAGCATTTGATGACACTGGGCCTGTACTCGCTGGAGTTTAGAAGGATGAAGGGTAGACCACATTGAAACTTACCGAACAGTGAAAGGCCTGGATAGATTGAATGTGGATAGGATGTTTCCACTCGTGGGAGAGTCTAGGACCAGAGGCCATAGCCTCAGAATTAAAGGACATACCTTTAGAAAGGAGATGAGGAAGAATTTCTCTAGTCAGAGGGTGGTGAATCTGTGGAATTCATTGCCACAGAAGGCTGTGGAGGCCGTCAATGGGTATCTTTATCGAGATTGACAGATTCTTGATTAGTATGGGTGCTGGGGGTATAGAGAAAGGCAGGAGAATGGGGTTGAGAGGGAAAGATAGATCAGCCATGATTGAATGGCGGAGTAGACTTGATGGGTCGAATGGCCTAATTCAGCTCGTATCACTTATAAACTATTGGGAGGGGCAAGTGGTGAACGCTGGGCAGTTGATATTGAGGTGTGTAAGATGGAGTGGGATGAAAGGGTAAAGTAGATGCTTGGGTGGTGGGAGGTGGGAGAGGCGAAGAGGTTGTGGAGTTAGTTGAAGGGATGGGGAGTGTTGGGTTACAGTTGCGCTGGGGGAGTTGAGGCCGCGGGGGCGGGGGATGAGAGGGGAGGGGGAGTGGTACATTGTACCATCAGATTCTCCCTTTTTTACCACTGCTTTAAATCCACGCAGGGGAGGTCCATGTGGATGCAGTTGCGTGGTGGAGATCATGCGGAGGTAGTTATGTCATAAGGTCATAAAACATAGTAGTGGAATCAGGCCATTCGGCCCATCAAGTCTACTCCGCCCATGCGTTATGTGGTGAATGGAGAAAGAGTGTGGATATGGTTGGGTGGGTGGGAATGTGGGGAGGTGACCACACAACCACCCCATCTTCCCCTTTCTGCAAGGACCACTTCTTAGATCGCACATCCTTCACCTTCTTCCCGCCACCAGTCCCCGTTCACTTCCCCTGCAAACACGGTGGCGGTGCAGCACCAGACACCCGGTTTGATCCTGACCACGGGTGCTGTCTGTACGGAGTTTGTACATTTTCCCTGTGACCAGAAGGGTTTTCTCAGTTTTCTTTCCACACTCGAGAGATGTAGGAGTTTGTCGGTTAATTGGCTTTGGTAAAAATTGTAAATTGTCCCTAGTGTGTAGGTTAGCGCTAGTGTATGGGGATCGCTGGTTGGCATGGGGCCAAGGGCCTGTTTCCGCGCTGTATTTCTATAATAAACTAAACCAGAAGAGGTACAACACCTGCCCCAACACTTCCTCCGTTCAGGGGCCTAACGGCGAGAGAGGTTCTCCAGCACCTCCTCCAACCTTGTCTACTGTATCCAATGGTCCCGACACATCGTCCTCTCCATCAACATAGGTTTAAGGTGAAGAGGAAACGATTTAATAGGAATCTGACGGTAACTCTTTTACACAAAGAGTGGTGGGTGTATGGAATAAGATGCTGGATGAGGTAGTTGAGGCTGGGACTATCCCAACGTTTAAGAAACAGTTAGCCAGGCACATGGCTAGGACAGGTTTGGAGGGATATGGGCCAAACGTGGGCAGGTGGGACTTGTGTAGCTGGGACATGTTGGCTGGTGTGGGCAAGTTGGGCAAAAGGGCCTGTTTGCACTCTGTATGACTAACATTGGACTTGCCTGCTAGCTTTTTGAGATTTGGTCACTGCAACTCTGAACGTCATTCACTTCCATTCTCTCTCCATTTCGATTATAATCTGCCTTTAGATTCCTTCAGCCGAAATGCGTGAGCTGAGGGCGGACACTATTTGGGGGGGGAGGGTCTTTAGTTCGGGGTGGGCCGTGGTTGCGGGTGAGCAGAGGTGGGTGGGTGGGTCTGGTAGGGGACACAGTTAGGAGCTGTTTGATGGGACGGGTCTATGGTTGGACATTACTGGGGGAGTGGAACAGGATTTGGGGGGGGTGAGTCTGGCTGGGAACAGTGGTCTGGGGATGGACTAGTGTCTGCGAGTGGGCAGTGATGGTGGGTGGGTCTGGGGGGTAGTCAGTATTTAGGGATGGCTTTATGAGTGAGCGGGGGTGAGTGGCTCGGTCTGAGGTTGGACATTATTCAGGGCAGGGCATTATTTGTGGGTGGGTCTGGGGTGGGACATGGTTGGGGGTCGGGACGTATTTGGGGAGTGGGCAGTATTGGCGGGTGGGTCTGGGAGGGTGGGCACTGTGCAGTGATGGAGGTGGGTGGGGAGAGTTTGTGGGTGGGATGGGGGCAGGACAGTGGATGGACATCGCTGGGGGTTGGATAGTAGTTGTGTGTGGGGGGAGGTGGGGTGTGGACATTGTACGCTGTGGGCTGGGGGGTGGGTCTGTGGACGGGGCCGCTGTGGACTCGGGGCCAGAGGTAGGAGCGGCCGAGGGCTGGCGGGCGGCGGCACCATGTCCCGCTACACGTGCATGTCCGCGACGAGTGGCTGCTGGTGCCGAGCAGGGACGGCGCGGCCAGCGTGGACTGGCTGGGGCGGGAGGCGCTGCGCCGCTACGCCAAGAACAAGCCGGGCTACGGCTGCCTGAGCGAGGAAGCCGCCTTCATTGTGCGTCGGTGCCAGGGGCTGGCGCTGCTCGACCCTCACGACGCCCTGGCAGAGGTCCTGGAGAATAACGACTTCGTGGAAGTGGGTGAGTAAGGAGGGACCCATCCTCGCCCGCAGCCCCCACTGGCCTTTATACATCAGAGCATTGAATATAAAAGTTGGGATGTAATGTTAAAATTGTACAAGGCATTGGTGAGGCCAATTCTGGAGTATGGTGTACAATTCTGGTCGCCAAATTATAGGAAGGATGTCAACAAAATAGAGAGAGTACAGAGGAGATTTACTAGAATGTTGCCTGGGTTTCAACACCTAAGTTACAGTGAAAGGTTGAACAAGTTAGGTCTTTAATCTTTGGAGCGCAGAAGGTTCAGGGGGGACTTGATAGAGGTCTTTAAAATGATGAGAGGGATAGACAGAGTTGACGTGGATATGACTTTTCCATTGAGAGTTGGAAAGATTCAAACAAGAGGACATGATTTGAGAATTAAGGGACAAACGTTTAGGGGTAACATGAGGGGGGACTTCTTTACTCAGAGAGTGGTAACTGTGTGGAATGAGCTTCCAGTGGAAGTGGTGGAGGCGGGTTCGCTTTTATCATTTAAAAATAAATTGGATAGGTATATGGACGGGAAAGGAATGGAGGGTTATGGTCTGAGTGCAGGTAGATGGGACAAGGTGAGAGTAAGTGTTCGGCACGGACTAGAAGGGCCGAGATGGCCTGTTTCCGTGCTGTAATTGTTATATGGTTATAACCTGCACCTTGTCTCCCCCCAGTGCTGGAGGATGATGCCGTGTCCCCGGACTTCAGCCAGTGGATGCCCGAACACCGGTATCCTTGAGCAGCAGGGGACCGGGGGGCCACACTCCGGCCATGGGTGGGCACTGGCCCGGGGTCCGGGGACTGGGCTCCGTGACACGGGCAGGGTGGGTGGGAGGTCGCGGTGTGAGATGTGGGCCAGTCCAGTGCGGGCGGCAGGGCAGGGCAGGGACTGTCTGACTGGCTTTACTGGGCTAAAGTCCATCGCCGAAGATAGACCCCGAAATGCTGCTGTAACCCAGCGGGTCAGGCAGCATCTCAGGGGAGAAGGCATGGGTAACGTTTCGGCTCGAGACCCTTCTTTAGACTGAGTCAGGGGAGAGGGAGACACAGAGATATGGAAGGCTGCGGTGTGAAAACGAGAGATCAAAGGGGACAATGTAAGGGATCAAAGGGGACACAACGAGAGGTCAAGGGAAATGTAGAATGGTTGATTGTTAACTAGGGGGAGGTCACAATGGGGAGACTTACGAAGTAACATTCAATCAGGAGGACAGTAAAACTAGTCAGAGAACTGGGATGGGGAGAGAGGGAAAGCAAGGGTTACCTGAAGTTAGAGAGGTCAATATTCATACCACATGGGGTGTGAGCTGCCCAAGTGGAATATCACAAAGCGCCATTGTGTCGAGACACGTCATCAGCCAGAGGGAGGGGAGAGGGAGACTCGAGGTGTGATGAGGTACAAGGCAATCACTGTCCCTGTGTGTACAGGAGAGAGGGTATGGGGCAGAAGTGTGGGTGAGTACGTCTGTCTTTGGGGGGTCGTGGGGTGGGGGGAATGGAGGAGCTTGGTGGTTGTGGCTAAGATTGGGGAAACACAGGCCAGGCTCATATGTTCTAGGAGCAGAATTAAGCCATTCGGCCCATCTACTCCATTCATTCATGGCTGATCTACCTTACCCTCTCAGCCCTGTTTTCCTGGGTTCTGAATGGAGATTGAGTGACATTCTCCTAACTTTTCCCCATCACCTTTGAAACCCTAAATCTGCCAATCTCAGCTTTATAAATGTGTCATCAGTGTGATTAGTTTAGATTTCAAATACAGCGCGGCAACAGGCCCTTCAGCCCATCAAGTCCATGCCTAACAGTGATCCCCGCGCACAAACACTTACCTAACGCACACTATAGGGACGATGTGTAATGATACCAAGATACTCAACCTACAAACATGTACGCCTTTGGACTGTGGGAGTAAACAGGAGCACCCTGGGGAAACCCAGGACGGTCACGGGGAAAACGTATAAACTCCACACAGACAGAACCCGTACCCGGGTCTCAAGGCAGCAATATACAGAAAGGGGGCGCCGAACTGGCAGCAGCCTGTCGGCAGCGTGTCCGTTTTTTTCCAACTTTTTTTATTTTTTTTAGTATGTTTAAAAGTGTGTTTTTAATGTTTCTTTGTGTGTTATGTGTGGGGGGTGGTGTGGGGGGGGATTGAGGGGGAAACCGTTTCGGCCGCCTCTTCCATGGAGAGGCGATTTTTTCAGGTCGCCTCCCCCGTGGCCTAACAGCAAGGATCGGCGCGGACTTTCCCGGAGACGCGCCCGGAGCTTCAGCGGCGGGCGCAGCGTGGACTCTCGGCGTGGAGCGGGTGAGACCTCGCTGGAGGGGAGCGCTCCGTTACGCTGGCCCGCGGCAGCCGGCAGCCTGAAGCCGCGGTCTGCAGAACTCCAGCTGGTGCGGCGTCTACAGCCCGGGATTACTCGTGGAGGACCCGGGGGGAAGAAGAAGCTTCCACCGCCGGCCCGCGGCCATCTTCTACCGCGGGTGCGGCATGGACTCACCATCTCCCCTGGAGGGGAGCTTCGACCGCCGGCCCTGCAGACTGCGGTGCTTCCGGCAGCGGCACGGCAGGTACTTTAAAACTTTGATCGCCGGCCTGCGGCCTTCACCAGCCTGAAGCCGCGGTCTCTGGTTGGGAAGAGCCGATCCTGGACTCACCTTGACTTTGACTTTGTCCCTTACCATCTGGACGCCCGCAGCAACGGCTGTGGAGGGTGGTGGTCCCGACCACGGGGGAAAATGGAGGAGGACTGGCCAAGCTCTGTGCCTTCCACCACAGTGATGAATGCTGTGGAGGATATTTGTGTAAAAATTTTATTGTGGTTGTGTTCTTTATTATTGTACCGCTGCTGGCAACCCAAATACCACCGACCTTGGTTGTGTGGCAATTAAATTATATCAAATTATATCAATACCACTCACGGCGCTGCATTCAAGTGCTCACATTCACGTCGCCAAGTGGAGCAGTGTGATTTATGGTTGGGGTACCACCCTCCACCAGGGCCCCCCAGTAGGGGTGGGCGGGCCTCATCTGAAAGATGCTCACCTGGATTTTGTACCGTTCTATACTGGAGTCAATATTTGCAGATCTTTGGACTGTAAACAAAAATCTTCAACAGAACGAAAATACCTTAACCAGATGCACACCCAGGTCTTCCATCTACCGGGAGCCCGATGAGGTAAATGCTCCATAGCTGTGATTTGCTTTATCTGTACCTTCCTGCTTCAGTGCTCTTTTCAAAACACACTGGGTTTAGTTTAGTTTATTGTCACGTGTATAGGTACAGTGAAACGTTTTGTGGCATGCTAACCAGTCAGCGGAAAGACAATACATGATTACAATCGAGCCATTTACAGTGTACAGATACATGATAAAGGGAATAATGTGAAAACATTTAGTGCAAGGTAAAGTCCGATCAAAGGTAGTCCAAGGTAGATAGTAGTTCAGGTCTGCTCTCTGGTTATTGATGGGATGGTTCAGTTGCCTGATAACAGCTGGGAAGAAACTGTCCCTGAATGTGGAGGTGTGCGTTTTCACACTTCTCTGCGCAGTTCACAAGCAGTTTCCATCAGTGATGTAGCGGCTATGTTTGGGTGCGAGTGGTCTAGTAAAGTGGAGTTTCCTGGCTAATCAGAGTCCAACACCAACCTCTGGCAGACACAAAATGCTGGGGTAACTCAGTGGGACAGGCAGAGAAGGAATTGCTGATTCCACCCATTCATTCTCTCCAGAGATGATGTCTGTCCCGCTGAGTTACCCCAGCATTTTGTGTCTATCTTTGGTGTAAACCAGCATCTGCAGTTCGCTCCGACACTACTCCTATCACCAAGAAATGGGGGGGCGGGGGGGGGGGGGGAGATGGATTTAAGGAATAAAAACTAATGGGAGGAATTCATGGTTGGGGTTAAGGAGAGATGGCTAAGTTGCTCAAAGCATTGGATCTTGAGAAGGTTCCTTAAGGCAGTGAGACATCAGGAAAGGGAACTCTAAAAAGGTTAAAAAAAAGGTAAAAAAGGTGATTCAAAAGGGTAGCCTGATAGACATTTAACTGGAGAGTCTCAATATGGGAGGGGGTTGTGAGGTTTGGAGGTGGTGTCTTCAGAGAATGGCTTGGGGTTCAATGCATTGGGGACCAGGAGCCAAGACTTGGTCGGGTAGGATGTGTGATCTCAGTGAGGCTTGGAGTGGGACCAGTACTGGGAAGCAGTAGACAGACGCAAAGTGCTGGAATAACTCAGTGGGTCAGGCAGTATATCTGGAGAAAAAAAGGGATGGGTGACGTTACGGGTTGGCGCCCTTCTTCCGAAATAGAAACATAGAAAATAGGTGCAGGAGTAGGCCATTCAGCACTTCGAGCCTGCACCGCCATTCAATATGAGCATGACTGATCATCCAAAATCAGTACACCATTCCTGCTTGCTCCCCACATCCCTTCATTCCGTTAGCCCTAAGAGCTATATCTAACTCTTGAAAACATCCAGTGAATTGGCCTCCACTGCCTTCTGAGGCAGAGAATTCCACAGATTCACAGCTCTCTGGGTGAAAAAGTTTTTCCTCATTTCAGTCTCAAATGGCCTACCCCTTATTCTTACCCCTGGTTCTGGACTCCCCCAACATCGGGACCATTTTTGCTGCATCAATCCCTGTCCAATCCTTTAAGAATTTTATATGTTTCTATAAGATCTCCTCTCATCCTTCTAAATTCCAGTGAATATAAGCCCAGTCGATCCATTCTCAGACAGCCACCCATCCTTTTTCTCCAGAGATCCAACTGACCTGCTGAGTTACTCCAGCATTTTGTGTCTATCTTTGGTATATACCAGCACTTGCAGTTCCTATCTACCCAACAGGAAGCAGGGTTTTGTACAAATTTATGAAGGATATTGGATGACTTGAGAATGGTCGAAACACGGGTCTGACTGTTTAATTTAGTTTTAGTTTAGAGAAAGCGTGGAAACAGGCCCTTTGGCCCACCGAGACCGCTCCGACCAGTGTCCGCCTGTACACTAGTTCTATCCGACACACTAGGGGCAATTTGCAGAAATACATTAACCTAGAAACCTGTGCGTCTTTGGAGTGTGGGAGGAAACTGGAGCACCTGGAGAAAACCCACGCGGTCACAGGGAGAAGGTACAAACTCCGTACAGGCAGCACCCATAATCAGAATTGAACCCGGGTCTCTGGCGCTGTAAGGCAGCAACTCTACCACTGCGCCACCGTGCCGACAGCTTCATAAATGTGGGTCTGAGAGTGAGCTGGGAGGTTATGAAATGGATGAAGATAACATTTGAGGTATGAACTTCACACGGTTTTAATGGGAGCAGCTGGGCAGAGAAGGTTGGCTTTATTGGGCTAAAGTCCATTCCTTCCAAACACATCCGTCATGTGCTGGGGACAGGCACTATCTTGCTCTTCAAGGACAAATATTGTTGGAAACTGTAAGATCACAGAGACGAGCAAAACAGAAACGAATGATTTTGACACAAGTTGCCCAAACCATCCATCCATCCAACAAAGTACCTCCGTCCCTCCCCCACTCTAATCATCGTACTAGTTTCACTGTCGCCCTGTTGAGTTTCACTGTCTGTATCACACGTTATCAGCTAGCCCACAGCCAACACTGGACCATTGTGGGCTCTACCTGTCTTGATCATCGTTGCGTTTTGCATATCTCTCGTTCATTTGTTTACGTGCCTTCTATATCTCTTGTTTCCCCCCATCCTGACTCTGAGTGTGAAGAAGGGGCTCCACATCACCTGGTCCTTTTCTCCAGAGATTTCGACTGACCCGCTGAGTTACTCCGGCTTTTTGTGCCTCTACAAGGTTCTGGCACGTTTGTGTACTGGATCAACAATTCAGACCCATCTTCAGACTGAGAGTGAGGGGAGAGGGAAACTATAGGTATGAAAAGGTACAAACAACAAATGAAGGAGAGATATCAAAAGAGCAAGAGAAAGCCTGCAACGATGATCCAGGAACGGGGGTCCGCAACTTTGTGCCTTAACCTCCTGGACCACCTTGGACCTTTGCAAAGCCATACCAAAGTCCATAGACAACAGACATGGGTGCAGGAGTAGGCCATTTGGCCAGTCGAGCCAGCACCGTCATTCAATGTATGAAATGAATTAAGGGACTGAAGTTTAGGGGTAACATGAGGAGGAACTTCTTTACTCAGAGAGTGGTAGCTGTGTGGAATGAGCTTCCAGTGAAGGTGGTGGAGGCAGGTTCGTTTTTATCATTTAAAAAAAAATTGGATAGTTATATGGATGGGAAAGGAATGGAGGGTTATGGTCTGAGCGCAGGTATATGGGACTAGGGGAGATTATGTGTTCGGCACGGACTAGAAGGGTCGAGATGGCCTGTTTCCGTGCTGTAATTGTTATATGGTTATATGGTTAATGTGATCATGGCTGATCATCCCTAATCAGTACCCCGTTCCTGCCTTCTCCCCATATCCCCTGACTCTGCTATTTTCAAGAGCCCTATCTAGCTCTCTCTTGAAAGCATCCAGAGAACCTGCCTCCACCGCCCTCTGAAGCAGAGAATTCCACAGACTCACAACTCTCTGTGAGAAAAAGTGTTTCCTCGTCTCCATTCTAAATGGCTTACTCCTTATTCTTAAACTGTGGCCCCTGGTCTGGACTCCCCCAACATCGGGAATATGTTTCCTGCCTCTAGCGAGTCCAAGGCCTGAACAATCTTATATGTTTCAATGAGATACCCTCTCATCCTTCTAAACTCCAGAGTGTACAAGCCCAGCTGCTCCATTCTCTCAGCATATGACAGTCCTGCCATCCCGGGAATTAACCTTGTAAACCTTCTAAGTCCATGCAAACCATTACACCACTCTGCCTTCATCAATTGTTTTGGTTGCCTCCTCAATAAACTCAAACCTCGGTTTGTAAGATATTATTTCCCCTGCATAATCCATTGCTGATAAATCAGTCCCTGTCTTTCCAGGTGAACACAAATTGTATCCTTCTCCTAGAACTTGCCCACTTATGTAAGACTTACTGGCCTGTTGTTTCCATGCTCGTAGGTTTCAATGCATCGTAGGTTTAAGGTGATGGGGGGGGGGGAGATATTTAATAGGAACCTGAGGAGCTACTTTATTTACACAAAGGGTGGTGGGTGTACGGAACAAGCTGCCAGAGGAGGTAGTTGAAGATAGACACAAAAAGCTGGAGTAACTCAGCGGGACCGCCAGCATATCTGGACAGACGGAACGGGTGACGTTTCTGGTCGAGACCCTTCTTCAGACTGAAAGTCACGGGAAAGGAAAACGAGAGATATATACAAAAAGCTGCTGGAGAAGGTAGTTGAGGCAGGTACTATCACAACATTAAAAAAAACATTTGGGCCCTACATGGATAGGATAGGTTAAGAGGGATATGGGCCAAATGCAGGCAGGTGGGACTAGTGTAGATTGAGCATGCGAGTTGGCACGGGCAAGATGGGATGAAGGGCCTGTTTCCACACTGTATGACTCTTTGACTGTCTTATCCCTGCTGCCTTTTTTGAACAAGGGGACTAAATTAGATATTCTCTAATCTTTGGTACCTCACCCGTGGCTTATGGAGGCGCAAAAATCTCCATCAGAGTCCCTGTGATTTCCTCCATTGCTTTCCCTGGCATCCTGGGATAGATCCCATTAGACTGGAGATTCATCCATCCTAATGTGCACCAATATTTCTAATAGTTACTCTATCCTGATACAGACCTGCGGGTGAATATTATATGTCCCTCCCTTAAACCTGAAACAGAAACAGTGACGGCTGGAGCTTTAGTTTTAGTTTTAGAGATACAGCACGGTAACAGGCCCTTTGGCCCACCGAGTCCATGCCGACCAGCTATCCCCGCATACTGCCGCTATCCAACACACTAGAGACAATTTACAATCTTTACCGAAGACCGGAGTCATTGCTTTAAATGTGTTAATACACTCTTTCCGCATTTTAATAGAAGGTTGAAAACACCTCCAGATTCAGGGACAGTTTCTTCCCAGCTGTTGTCAGGCAACTGAATCGCATCCTACTACAGCCAGAGACTTGTCCCAAACTACCATCTACCTCATTGGTGACCCTCGGATTATCCTTGATCGGACTGGCTTTACCTTGCACTAAATGTTCCCTTATCATTTATCTGCACACTGTAAATGGCTCGATTGTATTACAATTTGGAAAGTTCACTGAAGGTCGTACGTCAACCCGATATGAAAGTTAGCCGCTGATGTACTTCGTGCTAACCCAACAATCTAAAGGAAAATGCAATCTTTCGGTGTATTTATTTAGATGGAAATCATTTAACGATAGAGGAGCTAGTTCGTTTGGGAAAAGGACTTTACAAGATCAAGGTGAGTTCACAATATCTCCCTGTTGCTTTTCTATAACCACACAGTCACTGTTAACCTGTGATGTGCGTTTGTCGGCACTGCGCCTGTATTTGCTGGAGTTTACAAGAATCAGGGAGTACTGCATTGAAACGAACAGGAAAGCAAAAGTCTTCGATAGAGTGGATGTGGAGAGGATGTTTCCACTAGTGGGAGAGTCTGGGACTAGAGGTCGTAGCCTCAAAATTAAATTCCTTTTAGGAAGGAGATGAGGAGAAGTGTCTTTAGTCAGAGGGTGGTGAATCTGTGGAATGCATTGCCACAGAAGTCTGTGGAGGCCAAGTCAGTGGATATATTTAAGGCAGAGATCGATAGAAAGCAAGAGAATCAGCCATGATTGAATAGCAGAGTAGACTTAATGGGCCGAATGGCCTAATTCTACTCCTATCACCTATGACCCATGATCTTATGAAGACTGACAGCATTTGATGTGTCCTCTACCACAGATCTCTGCAGAAGCTGAAGACAAAATCAAACAGTCAAGAATACTTCTGGAAAATATTGTGAAAGAAAATAAAGGTGGGCTGAATGGAAAAGAATGACAAGTGCAGAAACTGTATGTCAGTACTGTACTTCCCCATACCGTCGGATTATAAGCAGTATCCGACTTAGTTTAGTTTAATTAGGAGATGCAGTGTGGAAATAGGCCCATCTGCCCACCAAATCTGCACAGACCAGAGATCCCCGTAACACTAACACAAACCTACAATCTGTATGTCTTTGGAATCTGGTAGGAATCTGGAGCACCCGGGGAAATTGCCCGTGGTCACAGGGAGAACGTGCAAACTCCGTACAGACACCATCCGTGGTCAGGATCGAATCGGGTCTCTGGAGCTGTAAGGCAGCAACTCTACCGCTGCACCACCGTGCCGTGCCGCCCGTAATGATGATGGTAGTAGACCCATCATTATAATGAGTCCCCCTGGAAGTTCGGAATGTGTATCTCACTCTTTACATTCCCGACCAACTTCAGTAAGCTGACATTTCCTCCTCACCGCCCTCCCCCCCACAAGTCCGTGATCGCAGGGCACAGCCAACAATGTAAAGAGGGGAAAATATCTTTGCACTTTTCTCTCTTTCAGTTGTGTACGGAATAACAACTGGCTTTGGGAAATTTGCCCGGATTGTTATCCCGCATAATAAGCTCAAGTAAGTTATTCCTGAAAAATCAGAGACTTTTCTCATTAATTCCCCGTAGTTTGTTAAGATCTACTTCATGTCTGAACATTCTTTTGATTGATTGATTGATTGATACTTTATTATCGCATGTGACATATCGCCGTTTATTCCTTTGTTTTAGATAACATACACAAGGTATGCAAAGAGTCGCCACCTATAGGGCACCGACACAGTTACAAAGTGTTGATCATGGTCCCCAATGGTCCCTCGTTGTTTTCTGCGCCCCCCCCACATCGGCCATTCCCCACTGCAGCCAGTGTAATGTGTATCTGTCAACAGACTATTGGGGTTGGTGCAGTGTGAATTTTACCCCCAATCTCTGCTGTGATGAGGGTTTGGTAGCAAGTTGGCAGGGCTCACCACTGACGTTGGAGACAGCTATCCACAAGATTAAACACCTTTACATTTGGGTTCTCAGCCTCATTACGCACTTCCATAACCTAACGTTCCAAGCCCGACCTCATGTGGAACGTTTCTCCCTCCACCACTCTGCCTATTCCTTTGTTGGCAGTTCTCACCTCAGACCATGAACCCATTCCGGCAACTCCAGAATCCACAGCCTTTAGACTTTAAAGATACAACACGGAAACAGGCCCTTTCCGCCCAGCGATCCACCATACACTAGCACACTAGGGACAATTTACAATCTTTAACAAAGCCAATTAACCTACAAACCTGTAAGTCTTTGGAATGTGGGAGGAAACTGGAGCACCTGGATAAAACCCACGCAGGTCATAGGGAGAATGTACAAACTCCGTACAGACAGCACCCGTGGTCAGGATCGAACCTGGGTCTCTGGCGCTGCAGTTACTCCACTGCTGCTCAATCTATTTATTCTCCCTGGTATCATAGAGTCATACAGCATGGAAACAGACCCTTCAGCCCAACTTGCTCACGTCGATCAACATGCCCCACCCACACTAGTCCCATCTGACTGCTGTTGTCCACATCCCTCTAAACCTACCCTATCCATGTACCAGTATAAATGTTTCTTAAATGTTGTGATAGTCCCAGCCTCAACTACCTCCTCTGGCAGCTCGTTCCATACACCCACCACCCTTTGTGTGTAAATGTTACCGCTCAGATTCCCAATAAATCTTTTGCCCCTCTCCTTAAACCCATGTCCACTGGTCCTCGATTTCCTTACTCTGGCTAAAAGACTCTGTGCATCTACCCAATCTATTCCTCTCTTGATTTTCCACACATCTTTAAGATCACCCCTCAGTCTCCTGCGCTCCAATGAATAGAGTCCCAGCCACCTCAACCTCTCCCTATAGATGTCCCTTGAATGGCGGGGTAGACTTGATGGGCCGAATGGCCTAATTCTGCTGCTTTCACTTAAGAACATTGATCAAAGTGTACAAAAAACTGACCGGTGCATTAAATTGCAACGTTCTCCAACAAGTAATTATTTTTCTCTTTTCCCCATTCAGGGAGCTCCAAGAAAATCTAGTCCGTTCCCGTTCAGCTGGTATGTCCACTCCGTCAACGTTCTGCGGACTCTCCCACCGTTTAGTATGCTGTCACATTGCCTCAGTTATTTGCTGCTCTCTGTCCCCCAGGTGTGGGCAAACCCCTCTCACCGCAGAGATGCCGGATGCTGCTGGCTCTCAGGATCAATGTCCTCGCCAAGGGTTACAGTGGAATCTCCTTGGAGACCCTCAACCAAATGATCCAGGCCTTCAATGGTAAGGCATGTTTTTACTTTCCTAGGCTAGAGTACATCAATTAACATAGAAACATAGAAAATAGGTGCAGGAGTAGGCTATTTGGCCCTTTGAGCCAGCACCACTATTCATGGCTAATCATCCAAAATCAGTATCCCGTTCCTGCTTTTCCCCCATATCCCTTGATTCCGTAAGCTCGAAGAGCTATGTCTAACTCTCTTGAAAACCTATACTGGTTATGTATTTATGTTTGAGAAGGAACTGCAGATGCTGGAAAATCGAAGGTAGACAAAAATGCTGGAGAAACTCAGCAGGTGAGGCAGCATCTATGGAGCGAAGGAAATAGCAACGTTTCGAGTCGAAACCCTTCCTCAGACTTGAAATGGGCAATGTTTTGGGTCGAAATACAGATAAAAGACTATGGATTTACTTGATCTATTCCCCTCTTGGTCTTATACACCTCTATAAGATCACCCCGCATCCTTCTGCACTACAAGGAATAGAGTCCTTGCCTGCTCAACCTCTCCCTATAGCTCAGGCACTCGAGTTCCGGCAACATCCTCGCAAATCCTCTCTGCGCTCATTCAAGCTTAACAACATCTTTCGTATACCAGGGTGACTAAAACTGAGCACAATACTCCAAATGTATTGGAGCCTCACCAATATACAATAACCGAACACGAACCCAGACTCCAGGGTTAGTTTCCAGCATACGGGATGAAGTTGTTCCTATGGGGGTATTTCAGCTCCGAGTAACTGGTGTTGATAGTACACAATGTTAGCACAGCCTCACTGACACTGCATGCACCCTGTGTCTCAGCGATGGCTCAAAGCCCAGCAATGGACTGCATTCACGTGTATAAATCTGAAAATAGTAACAGCCACTTGATTGAATTTACTTTAATGTAACGTTTAGTATTGGATAGACACAAAGAGCTGGAGTAACTCAGCAGGACAGGCAGCATTTCTGGAGAGACAGAATGGGTGACGTTTCGGGCTGAGACCCTTTCTCAGCATTCCTCTCCAGAAATGCTACCTGTCCCACTGAACAAACCAGCATCTGCAGTTCAATAGACAATAGACAATATGTGCAGGAGTAGGCCATTTGGCCCTTTGAGCCAGCACCACCATTTAATGTGATCATGGCTGATCATCCCCAATCAGTACCCCGTTCCTGCCTTCTCCCCATATCCCCTGACTCCGCTATGTTTAAGAGCCCTATCTAGCTATCTCTTGAAAGCATCCAGGGAACCGGCCTCCACCGCCCTCTGAGGCAGAGAATTCCCTCCTACACGTTTAGTATTGGATGTTTGCTTTAGTTTAGTTTGGAGATACAGTGCGGAAACAGGCCCTTCGGTCCACGCGGACCAGCGATCCACGTACACTAGCACTATCCTACACACCAGGGACAATTTACAATTATGCCAAGCCAATTAGCCGACAAACCTGTACATCTTTGGAGCGTGGGAAGAAAATGGAGCTCCTGGAGAAAACCCACGAGGTCACGGGGAGAACGTACAAACTCCGTACAGACAGCACCTGTAGTCAGGATTGAACCTGGGTCTCTGGCGCTGTGAGGCAGCGACTCTACCGCTGTGTCACCATGCTGGTGTTGCGTAATAGAGCTATGTGCATCTTGTTGATGTTGGGGCTGCGGCACCTAGAATGTATTTTAGTTTAGTTTATTGTCAGGTGTACCGAGGTACAATGAAAATCTATTTGTAGTGTGCTATCCAGTCAGCGGAAAGACAATACATGATTACAATCGAGCCATCCACAGTGTACAGATACATGATAAAGGGAATAACGTTTGGTCCAAGTCCAGTAAAGTCCAATTACTGATAGTCCAAGAGTCTCCAATGAGGTAGATAGTAGCTCAGGACCATCTAGTTGTTGACAGGGTGTTCAATTGTTTAATAACAGCTGGGAAGAGACTGTCCCTGAATCTGGATGTGTGCATTTCACCTTTCTGTACCTCTTGCCTGATGGGAGAGGGGAGAAGAGGGAGAAGAGGGCGAGACTCATCCTTGATTATGCTACTGGCCTTGCCGAGGCAGCGTGAGGTGTAAATGGAATCAACGGAGGTTGGTTTGTGTGATGGTCTGGGCTGCGTCCACAATTCTCTGCAAATTCTTGCAGTCTTGGCTGGAGCTGTTCCCAGACCATGCAGTGTGCATCCCGATAAAATGCTTTCCACGGCGCATCTGTAGAAGTTGGTGAGAGTTGTTCGGGACATGTCGAAATTCCTAAACCTTCCAAGGAAGTAGAGGTGTTGTTGGTGTGCTTTCTTGGCCATTACTTTGAGATGGGCAGCCCTGGACAGGTTGCTATAGACAATAGACAATAGGTGCAGGAGTAGGCCATTCGGCCCTTCGAGCCAGCACCGCCATTCAACGTGATCATGGCTGATCATCCATAATCAGTACCCATTGGTGGAAGTAGAAGCATTGGTGTGCTTTCTTAGCCATTGCTTCAATATGGGTGGCCCTGGACAGGTTGCTGGTGGAACTAGTGCTAGTTGGTGTATTTCCTTGACCAATGCATCTATATGGGGAGTCCAGGAGCCAGGGTCCATGTTGCCCTGGGCAGGAGGCCAGCTGCCTAGCTGTGTATGAAGTACTTGCTCCCTATACATTGGGCTAAGTGCCAATATAGCCCAATGCACAGGGGCCCTCTCAATGCAGGCAGCCTGCTGCCTTCACATAACCGAGGGTTGATGCTGGGACATTAGAGCAAAACTCCCACTAGTTGGGTTAGCCAGAGGCAGTAGTTGAGGTAGGTACAACAACAACATTCATAAGGCACTTGGACAGCTACATGGATAGGAAAGGTTGGGAAAGATTTGCAGGGATTTGGGCAAAACACAGGCAAATGCAACTAGCTTAGATGGGTGATCTGGGTCGGCACGGATGAGTTGGGCCGAAGGGCCTGTTTCTGTTCCCTGTGGCTCTATAAGAGCTATCAGCCACTGAGGCCCCACCACAGTGTGCGAGGATGGTAAAAAAAACCCAGTGTGCTCAGCACGGACTCGATGGGCTGAAGGGCCTGTTTCTGCACTGTGTCTCTAAACTAATCACAGACTCTCCGGGCTGTCTTTGTGATTGAATGAGAATGCTTTTAACATGTCAACCGTAATGTTAAGGAAATATCAATAAAGTAACAAATATTGTTAAAGGAATTAAAAGCAATAAAAAAAGTTAAATGCACATCACACTCAAAAACCATCGCAGACATTTAAATAATTGAAGAAAGCACCAGTCCCGTTTTTATCAGCAGCCCTTGTTCCAGTTGGGAAGATGGAGCACCTGGGGGAAGCCCATGCAGCCACAGGGAGAACATGCAAACTCCACACCGGCAGGATTGAACCCCTATAGAGCAACGGATGGAATGCTGAGACTCTATAAGGCACTGGTCAGGCCACATTTGGAGTACTACGAGTCATTTTGGGCCCTGTATCTGAGGAAGGATGTGCTGGCTCTGAAGAGGGTCCAGAGGAGGTTTACAAGAATGATCCCAGCAATTAGTGGGTTAGCATATGATGAGCGTTTGACAGCACTGGGCCTCTATTCGCTGGAGTTTAGAAGAATGAGGGGGGGACCTCATTGAAAATGGCAGAATAATCAACTTTAGGCTGTGCACGCTGTAGGCAATAAGACAGAATAATGAATGGCAGAGATAGAGTGGATGTGGAAAGGATGTTTCCACTGGTGGAAGAGTCTAGGACTGAGGTCATGGCCTCAGAAATAAAGGGCACTCTTTTAGAAAGGGGGTGAGGGGGAATGTTTTTAGTCAGAGGGTAGTTAATCTGTGGAGCATTGCCACAGAGGGCTGTGGAGGCCAAGTCAGTGGATATTTTAAGAGATAGACACATTCTTGATTAGAACGGGTGTCAAGGGTTATGGGGAGGAGGCAGGAAAATGGGATTAGGAGTCAGAGATCAGCCATGATTGAATGACGGTGTAGACTCGATGGGCTGAATGGTCTAATTCAACTTCTATAACTTGTGAATTTGTGAACCCGGGTCTCCGGCAGTGAGTTTATTTGCAAAAATATCATGCTTCTAGCCGGCAGCATGTCAGACTCCATGAGGAAGGGCAGCATCACCCTAATCTACAAGCAGAAGGGGGAGATGAAGGATATAAAGAATTGGAGACCTATAACATTATTGAATGTAGATTACAAGATCCTGTCTAAGGCCATCGCCAACCGGGTCAAGTCTGCTCTGGGACGGGTGATCCACCCGGTCCAAACCTGTGCTGTACCTGGCAGGAAAATCTCAGACAGCCTAGCGCTGCTGAGAGATACCATCGCCTACGTGCAGGACAGAAGGGTGGATGCCTGCCTAGACAACTTGGACCAGGAGAAGGCCTTCGACAGGATATCGCACAAGTACATGAGGGACGTGCTCTCCAAAATGGGTTTTGGGGAGGGAATCCGAAATTGGATCAAACTGCTCTACACCAACATCCGTAGTGCAGTCCAAATCAATGGGTGGGAATCAGACAGTTTCCCTGTAAGGTCTGGAGTCAGGCAGGGTTGCCCTCTCTCTCCTGTCTTGTTTGTCTGCTGTATTGAACCTTTTGCCGAGTCCATCAGGAAGGATGCGAGCATAAGAGGAGTGACATTGCCAGGCAGTGGGGGCATTCAAGTCAAGACCTCCCTGTACATGGACGATGTCGCCGTCTTCTGCTCGGATCCAAGGTCGGTCCGCAGATTGATCAGCATCTGCGACCAGTTTGAGTCGGCCACGGGAGCCAGGGTGAACCGCAGGAAGAGCGAGGCCATGCTCTTTGGCAACTGGCCCGACCGATCTTCCATCCCCTTCACCATCAAGCCTGACTTCTTGAAGGTGCTGGGGATCTGGTTCGGGGGGGCTGAGGCGAGTAACAAAAATTGGCTGGAGCGGATAGCCAAGGTGGGGAGGAAGCTGGAGCTGTGGAGGCAACGCTCCCTCTCCATAACCGGGAAAAATTTGGTCATCAGGTGTGAGGTGCTCTCGGGTCTGCTGTACTTGGCACAAGTGTGGCCTGTCCCTCCCTCCTACGCCACGAGGATCACCCGGGCCGTCTTCCAGTTCATCTGGGGGTCGAGGATGGACCGGGTGCGACGGGTCACAATGTACAAGTCGGCAGACAACGGGGGTAAAAGCGTGCCCAACGTCGCCCTCATCCTGATGGCCACCTTTGTGTGTGGCTGCATCAGGCGGAGTGTAGAGCCAAGGCACGTGGGCACTAAGTGCCACTACCTGCTGAGGTTCTACCTGTCCCCGGTGTTGCGAAGGATGGGCCTGGCGCAGATGCCACGCAATGTGCCAGTCAGCTGAACATTGCCGCCCCATCTGTCGTCTGTTGAAAGGTTATTCCGGACCAACACCTTTGACCACAAGTCCATCGGGCAGTGGTCAGCACGGAATGTCCTGCAGGCACTGCAGAGAAAGGACTCGATGGATCCGGTGGCGTGGTTCCCAGAGCAGACTGCCCAACTTGTCTGGCAAAATGCCTCATCGCCAGAACTGACCAACAAGCACCAAGACCTGGCTTGGCTGGCGGTGAGGGGAGCCCTCTCAGTTAGATCCTTCCTGCATCGTCGGAACCTCACTACCAGCGCACGCTGCCCCCGGGACGGTTGCTATGGAGAGGAGACGGTTGCCCACCTCTTGGCAGAGTGTGGATTTGCAAAACGAGTCTGGAGAGGTATGAAAGGGTCCCTGGAACGATTTATCCTGAACAGCTCCGTCACAGAGGACTCTGTGATTTACGGACTGTTCCCAGGGACACATTCAGAGACTGACATCGAGTGCTGCTGGAGGGTCATCAACTCGGTGAAAGACGCTCTTTGGTCTGCCCGAGCGTTGCTCACCACCCAGCAGAGCGAGATGTCCGTCAGGGAATGTTGCCGACTGGCCCACTGCAGACTGCAGGAGTACGTGCTAAGGGACTCGCTGAAGCTTGGTGCAGCCAACGCCAAGGCTCGGTGGGGGAGGGCCACAGTCTAGGGTCCTTCCGCTGCTGGACATGGGGGGCACGGTATGGTGGAGACGCCCCTCAAATTAAATTAAATTAAGGGAAGGTATCCCACGCCAGGGGGCCACATGAGTGGCACGGGTGGGGGACTTTTTTGTGGAACTTAAAAGACATAAACGGTATTGAATTGAACAATCTATAGCCGACGAAAATGTATTTGGAAGATGAAATTTCCGCACTGTGTACACATTGTAGATATTTATTACTTGGACAAGGGCCACAGAGTGGCACGGGTGGGGGACTGTTTGGCGAAATTTGACAAATGTAAAAATATTGTACTGGGAAAAAAATTTGTATAGTCTACGAAAATGTCGGATGAATTTTGTTTGTTTGAATGGTTCAGGAATTGTATATATCTATCAATTGAATAAAGTCTATTTTGAAATAAAAAAATAAAATAAAATAAAAAAAGACTTGCTCCGTATGTGACACCACAATATCAGTGCTGCTACTCTCAAACACACTCTGTCTGATTGCCAGCACTGTAGATTACAAAGATTTTTTGTAAATAGGTTGTGTATTGCATGTTCTAAAATTAAAATCCCACGCCTGTGAGCAAAATAAAAGATGGCAGATGGTAGAGAGCTGCTGCCTCACAGCGCCAGAGACCTGGATTCAATCCTGACCTCGTGTGCTGTCCAGCAGGTCAGAGTTAAGTTTAGAGATACAGCGCGGAAACATGCCCTTCAACACCACCTAGTCTGCGTCTAACAGCACTATCTTACGCAAACTAGGGACAACTTACAATCTTTATCTAAGCCAATAAGCCTAAAAACCTGTATGTCTTTGGAGTGTGGGAGGAAACCAAAGCACCCGGGGAAAACCCACACTGTCACAGGGAGAACATACAAACTCCGTACAGACAGCGCCCGTAGGCAAGATCAAACCCGGGTCTCTTGCGCTGGAAACTTGACCCTTAGAACTAATTGTTTAAGAAGGAACTGCTGATGCTGGAAAATCGAAGAGACAAAAGGATTTCGACCCGAAACATTGCCCATTTCGTTCGTTCCATAGATGCTGCCTCACCCGCTGAGTTTCTCCAGCATTTTTGTCTACCTTAGAACTAATTGTTAATTTTATTCTCCACACTCATTTAGCACAAGCACAAGTTTCCTCCTTTATTTTTTGTGGTCCTTTCTTGTCCCTCGATACCCTCTTGTTTTTTTTAAATCGATATTATTTTTTTCTTTCTTTAATCCAACTCGCATTGGTGGCCCCTTTTTAGCCTTTCTACTCGACCACTTTTCTTTACTCCTTTCTTTATATTCCTCCAAGGCGCTGTCAGTGGGAATGTACAAACTCCCTGCAAACCCGTCTGCAGCAGAGCAGCGGCGTAAACCCGAGACCTTCAGTGTAAAGCGAGTGCTCTGGTATTTTCCCTGTGAAGCGGCGTTAGTTGCCTGCGGGGAGCGGCCTAAACCTGAGGGCCGCATCGTAACCGGGGTCCGGGCCGATGGAGGCGTGGCAGCGGCGGGCCCTGCGGCGGCTGCGGGGTGAGCTGGCGGAGCAGCTGCGGCTGGAGGTGCCGCTACAGTACCTGTACCAGGAGGGGGTGGTGAACCGCAGTCTGCTGGAGGAGCTGGAGGCCGAGCCCGTGGCCGCCCGCCGCAACCTCAAGCTGCTCGACTACCTGCCGGGCCGCGGGCCGCGGGCCTTCGCCGCCTTCGTCCACTCCCTCAGGGACGAGGCCCCGTGGCTCAGCCGCCGGCTGGAGGAGGATGAGGCGCGGGAGGACGAGGACGACGAGCCGCCGGCAGGTGAGACGCTCCATCGCCGCAGGCCCGGCGTCGCCATCGCGGCCCCTCGACCCGGTATCCGGGCAGGTGTCCCCACCCCCACTCCCCTCACAACGACCCACAGTGACCCCCACTCCCCTCACAACGACCCACAGTGACCCCACTCCCCTCACAACGACCCTCACACTTCCACAGTGACCCCCACTCCCCTCACACTCCCACAGTGACCCCCACTCCCCTCACAACGACCCACAGTGACCCCACTCCCCTCACAACGACCCTCACACTCCCACAGTGACCCCCACTCCCCTCACAACGACCCACAGTGACCCCCACTCCCCTCACAACGACCCACAGTGACCCCCACTCCCCTCACACTCCCACAGTGACCCCACTCCCCTCACAACGACCCCACTACAATATAATGTACCCCACTCCTCCCACCACGACCCACACACTCCTATAGTGACCCCCACCCTTCACAACGAACCCACTCCCACATCTGAAGAAGGGTCTCGACCCGAAACGTTGCCTATTTCCTTCACTCCATAGATGCTGCCTCACCCGCTGAGTTTCTCCAGCATTTTTGTCTACCTCCCATTCCCACATAATGTTCCACACCACCCTCTCGACGACCCCACACTCACAAAATTGACCACCGCCCTCTCATAATGACCCCCACCCCCTCACAATGACCCCACACACACATAATGCCTCCCCCACCCCAACATAGTCTCCCACCCCCTCACCACAACCCCCACCCTCTCACCACGACCCCCACCCCATCACAATGCCCCCCCACCCATGGTATACAGGCTGATGTCAGCCTCCACCCCCTCGCAAAGACTCCCACATAGTGTCCCCACTCCCTCACAGTGACCCCACCACGACCCATACAATGTCCCTCATCTTTACACAATGTTCCACCCACCCCCACAATGACCCGGTATCCGACCCTGCTGTCAGCCCCACTCCCCTCACAACAACCTCCCACCCCCACAATGGCCCTCGCCCCCGGTATCCGACCCATGTCAGCCCCCCAACCCTCACAATGACCCCCACCCTCACAACGACCCCACCCTCACAATGACCCCACCCCAGTGCCAGTCAGCAAAAAGATTATGTATGATTATTATCATGCTGTGCACAGACACAGGATTAAGTGTATAAAGCACAGTGTAAATAAAGTCCGATTGAGCCAGGGGAGAGGGGTAGTAGAGGTATGAAAAGGTACAGAACAAAGGAAATGTACAGGGGTAGCATGGTGGCGCAGCAATAGCGTTGTTGCCTTGCAGTGCCAGAGATCGAAGTTTGTTCCTGACTACGGGTGCTGTCTGTACGGAGTTTGTACGTTCTCCCTGTGACCTGCATGGGTTTTCTCCGAGATCTTTGGTTTCCTCCAAAGACGGCAGGTTTGTAGGTTAATTGGCTTAGTATAAATGTAAATTGTCCCTAGTGTGTGTAGGATAGTCTTAATGTGCGGGGATCGCTTATCGGCGTGGACTCGGTGGGCAGAAGGTCCTGTTTCCGTGTTGTATCGCTAAACTAAACTAAATCACAGCTGGCACCGATGACTCAATAAAAGTGAAGCACACAATGGTCCATTGTTAGTGTGATCCATTGAGTCCTGTCTGCTTTTGATATTTTGTGATCTCTTTGCCTTCCCAATATCCTTCATAAGCATCACTGCTTTGAAAGATGATGGTGGGTGATACAGTTCTCTGGGAGTAGAGAAGTGGCATTATTGGAAAGCATGGCAGTTTCCACATGTACATGGCCATCAGCTCTGCATCCACCCCTTCCCTCTACTGTGTTTCTGAAGGGTGGGTTCAATGTCACCTGAAATCTAGTGATTGAGCGAAGTCGTAGTCTGACTAAATGTGCGGCAGTCCTAATACTTTGTCCACAATTCCACATAAGCTCTATCCTTGGGAGAGTGGACAAAGAAGTAGCAGATGGAATGCAGAATAGCAAAGTGTGGAGTCATGCATTTTGGTAGGAGGAATAAAGGAGTAGACTATTTTCTAAATGGGAAGGGAATCCAGAAATCAGAGGTGCCAAGAGACTTGGGAGCGCTGGTGCAGGATTCCCAAAAAGTTAACTTGCAAGTCGAATCAGTAGTAAGGAAAGCAAATGCATTTATATCGAGTTAAAAACTTCTGAGAATGCCACGTAGCTTTGTGAATGTTCAGTCTGGCAACTGACCATTTTTTGGTCATTAATGTTAACCTGATGACTCAGCAGATGATGGTAAATATGAATTATAAATGAGCATCAAAATATGAATGCTACCGATTTCAATTTAATTGCATTTTCAAGTGGATGGTTTTGGTGTAGTTTTATTATAGACATGTGTACCAAGGTGCCATCCGGATAAATTAGGATGCAACTCTTTACCTTGATCATAACCAAATCTATCTGATTTTGCTGAAGAAATATCCCAGACTGAATCAAAGATATAAGAACTTGAGGTCCTAGAACACCCGCCTTGATTTGGCATAGATCATGCCCATCAATGTCAGATAGTTCCATCTACTGGAAGCTTGGGGAAGTGCGTGTGAATACCGCCTGTGAACAATAAATGAACAGTGTTGGAAGCAAAGATCCTATAGCAAGCTCCGCTATAGGATGTTTGGCTGGAAGAACTGAGCTGGTCAGACAGCCTCTGTGGAGATACGCGTTAATGTGTCAGGTCAGTGATCTTTAATCAATTTAGCAAAGTTGTAAATTGTAAATGTTTTAATTTCAGGAAATGTGGAGAGGGCAGAGTAAAGTCTTTATTGCGCTGGAGACTGAATGATAGATAATTGTACTAGTTTGGTGAGGGTGATCAAGGCTTCTTAATCTGAGTAGATATACGTAGAAGGAGATATATGAAAACAAAGCTGAGAGGAAAGAAATGCTGGAATTTTAAGTATAAAACAATGCAGTTGCTGGAAATCTGAAATAAAAGAATATGGAAAATTCTTGTGGTGGCAGGCAGCATCTATGGAGAGTGAAAAATGGCAGAGGTTCAGCAAAATTGTCCATTTCAGATTTGCATGAAAGGCTGGTTATCTGAAATTAGTAAATTCAATATTGTCTTTAGACTTCAGAGATACAGTGCGGAAACAGGCCCTTCGGCCCACCAAGTCTGCGTTGACCGGCAGTCCCTGTATGCCAGCACTATCCTACACATTAGGGATAATTTACAATTTTACCAAAGCCAATTAACCTACAATCTTTAGAGAGTGGGAGGAAGCTGGAGCACCTGGAGAAAACCCACATGGCCAGAGGGAGAACGTACAAACTCCATACAGACAGCATCCATAGTCAGGATCAAACCCGGGCACTGTAAGGCAGTAACTCGAGTGCTGCACCACTGTGCCGCCCTTTTTAATATTAGTGTAGTCCCTAACATATGCACAGTGCTCACCTGTTGGATTTATGCAGAGTAAGCAGTTTAAGATGTCTGTATTTGGTGATTTCACACCAGCACCACTACCACATTCTGGTGGCAAAAACAGGAAAGCAGACTATTATCTAAATGGTGGCCGACTAGGAAAAGGGGAGATGCAGCGAGACCTGGGTGTTATGGTACACCAGTCATTGAAAGTGGGCATGCAGGTGCAGCAGGCAGTGAAGAAAGCGAATGGTATGTTAGCTTTCATAGCAAAAGGATTTGAGTATAGGAGCAGGGAGGTTCTACTGCAGTTGTACAGGGTTTTGGTGAGACCACACCTGGAGTATTGCGTACAGTTTTGGTCTCCAAATCTGAGGAAGGACATTATTGCCATAGAGGGAGTGCAGAGAAGGTTCACCAGACTGATTCCTGGGATGTCAGGACTGTCTTATGAAGAAAGACTGGATAGACTTGGTTTATACTCTCTAGAATTTAGGAGATTGAGAGGGGATCTTATAAAAACTTACAAAATTCTTAAGGGTTTGGACAGGCTAGATGCAGGAAGATTGCTCCCGATGTTGGGGAAGTCCAGGACAAGGGGTCACAGCTTAAGGATAAGGGGGACATCCTTTAAAACCGAGATGAGAAGAACTTTTTTCACACAGAGAGTGGTGAATCTCTGGAACTCCCTGCCACAGAGGGTAGTCAAGGCCAGTTCATTGGCTATATTTAAGAGGGAGTTAGATGTGGCCCTTGTGGCTAAGGGGATCAGAGGGTATGGAGAGAAGGCAGGTACGGGATACTGAGTTGGATGATCAGCCATGATCATATTGAATGGCGGTGCAGGCTCGAAGGGCCGAATGGCCTACTCCTGCACCTAATTTCTATGTTTCTATGTTTCTATCAATGCATCAGATGATGCCCTGTGGCCTGTGCACAGCTACTGGCCTAAGATGGAAGATGGAATTCTGCTCCTCAAGCTTATGTTGGGTCTCAATGGAACACCTTACGACATCAACATTAAGGTATCAGAATGAAATTAGGATGGAAAATTCAAGTGACACACATTGGAAGCTCATGGTTAACCCAGCAGACTGAATGTTTTGGAAAGCTTTCACACCATTTGTTTTGCTAATGTAGGGGAGACCACGCAGAGCACCCTCCCTTCCATTGGCTCCATTTACACCTCATGCCACCAGCATTATCAAGGATGAGTTGCACCCGGACCACTCCCTCTTCTCCCCCCCTCCCATCGAGCAAGAGGTATAGAATATGAACACGCACACCTCCAGATTCAGGGACAATTTCTTCCCAGCTGATATCAGGCAACTGCAACATCCTACCAACAACTACCGAGCAGTCCTGAACTACTATCTACCTTATTCGAGACCCATTGTCTTTCCGCTGACTGGTTAGTACCCAACAAAAGCTTTTCACTGTATCTGACAAACTAGACACAAACATTGTGAACCTCAAATGCAGTAACAGCAGTTTGACCTGGACTGAGTGCTTGGTGCTCGGATGGTGGGAAGGGAAAAGACAAATGGCCAGATGATGCTTCAGAGAACAAGGGATTGTTTCATATGATAATTGGTGTACATTATGATATCAATATACTATTATGATATAGAGTAGCACGGTGACGCAGAGGTAGAGTTGCTGCCTTGCAGCGCCGACGACCCAGGTTCGATCCTGACTGCGGGTACTGTTTGTACAGAGTTTGTACGTTTTCCCCGTGACCTGCATGGGTTTTCTCCGGGTGCTCCAATTTCCTCCCACACTCTAAAAACTTAGAGGTTTGTAGGCTAATCGGTGTGGTACATTTTTAAATTGTCCCGTGTGTGTAGGATAGTGCTAGTGTCTGCGAACGAATGGGTGGTCGGCGTGGACCTGGTGGGCCGAAGTTAAACAGTGGTCCCCTTCTGCCATCTGAAATAGAAGTAAAACATTTCCTTTTCCCTGGTGTCCAAAGACAATATTTATCTCTGAACAAGCATCAGTAAATTAGATGATTTGGTCATGAATCACATTGAAGATTACGGGCTTCTCTGTGTGCTTTGGCTGATGCTATTCTTTAGGCATCTCCACAGGGTCTCTAGAACATGCATTACACTATATACTACTATATACACTACAGGCATAATTTTGATTGCTATTGGTTTATTATGGTTATGTGTACTGAGATATCGTGAAAAACATTTACTTTGAACTTTAGAGATACAGCGCGGAATAGGGCCCCTTGACCCACCGAGTCCGCGCCGACCAGCGATCCCTATACACGAGCACTATCCAATGCACATTAGGGACAATTTTACCGACGCCAGTTAACCTACAAACCTGCACGTCTGGAATGTGGAAGGAAACCGGAGCACCCAGAGGAAACCTATGCGGTCACAGGGAGAACGTACAAACTCCATACGGACAGCACTAGTCAGGACCGAACCCGTGTCTCTGCTGCTGAAATGCAGCAACTCTACCTCTGCGCCACTGTTTGCATGCAATACAAAATCATGCCATATACGAGCACAATCAAGCCATACAAGTACAACAAGTACAACAACAAAATACCAGAGTGCAGAATATTGTGTTACAGCTAGAAAGTGCAGATTTAAAAAAAAAATGCAAGGCCTGCAATGGGGTCTGGAAATCGAGACTATACCTTTAGCTTATGAGACGTGGTTCAGTGGTGCGATAACAGCGGGGAAGCGACTGTTCCTGAATCTAGGGTTACTGCTTGCAAGCTCTTGTATCTTCTGCCTGTCGGGAGAGGGGAGAAGAAGAAATGACCGGAGTGTAAATGATCTCTGATTATGTTGGCTGATTTCACACGGCAGTGTGAATATTTCATTCTAGATATTAGCCTTGTTTGTGACGATCTGGTGACCTCACCGTTGTTCGGTATCAACAATAACTCGATAGTTTGTTGGATCTCGATGATAGCGATAACTTATGAAATTAATTTTGAAGTATTTATGCAGTGTGCAATGAGGATATAACAAAGGTTTTTGAAACCCCCGATCAAGCAAATCTCTACCACACATTTTGCATTTCTTTAAGTAATCCATACAGGTGCACAACCTTTTATCCGAAAGCCTTGGGACCAGACACTTTTCGTAATTCGGAATTTTTCGGCTTTCGGAATTGAAGATTTTTAGCGTAGATTTTAACGGCTGGCTCAGTGGTAGAGTGCTCGGCTCATATCCGCAAGGTCGCGAGTTTGCGCCTCGATCCGGCAGTTACTCGATCGCGAGTTTGAGTCTTCAATGTATTTTTTTCTTGCAGAATAGGAAAGAATAGGGAGGGTTAGGCTGGGATCATTCTCTGCGAGATGATCTTAGTGCGGGAGACAAGTGTAGGAGAGGTGTACTGACTGGGCAAATCTTTGGAAGTGATTGCCCACCATTCTCAAAAGCCGCTGTGTCTCCCTGTCCCTGGGATAGCAGGGGGCGATCAAACAGCACAATACCCCCCTCCCCCTCCAACTCCAGAGGAATCCGCTCCCCGATGGGCTGCTACGGCGACAAGTGGCAGTTCGCCCACAGCCCGAGCTGCACCACCCCAAGAACAAAACGTACCTTGCACACCATCAGCTTCTGCCCCTACGGGGAGCGTGTTCCTCTGGAGTTGGAGCGGGGCTGGGCTGGAGTTGCTGATCTGGAATCTCCGTGCTTGCAGTGGGCCTGGGGGTCGGTGTCCCGATGAGGGGGCGCAGCTCGGGCTGTGGGCAAACTGCCACTTGTCGCCGTAGCGGCCCATCGGGGAGCGGCTTCTGGTGGTCCTGACGTCTCTCAGCTCCTGTCCAGGGGGGTGGCCGGAGACATCAGGACCAACAGGAACCCGCTCCCCGATGGGCCGTTACAGCGACAAGTGGCAGTTCGCCTACAGCCCGAGCTGCGCCCCGTCATCCGCAACCCGGGTTCCTCTGGAGTTGGAGCGGGGCTGGGCTAGAGTTGCTGCTGGCTGTGAGTCTCTGGGATCTCCGTGCTTGCAGTCGGTGTCCCGTTGGTCCTGACGTCTCCGCCCACCCCCCTGGACTGGAGCTGAGACTGGGAACTGTACCGCCCTTGCGCCCTCCCTCTGCAACTGCAAACAACCCCACAGTTCCCAGTCTCAGCTCCTGTGCAGGGGGGTGGCCGGAGACGGCACAGCCCGAGCTGCGCCCCCTCATCCGCAACCCCAAGAACAAGACGCACCTTGCACACCATCAGCTTCTGTCCCTACGGGGAGCGTGTTCCTCTGGAGTTGGAACGGGGCTGGGCTGTGGGTCTCTGGGATCTCCGTGCTTGCAGTGGGCCTGGGGGTCGGTGTCCCGTTGGTCCTGACGTCTCCGGTGACTGCCACTGTCCTGCTGGCATCGCCGACGTTAAGACAGTGCAAAGCACCCGCGCCGGTGCAATGGGCGGGGAGCTGTAGAGGGGAGGGAAGGGGTCACACACATGGCCGGGAAGCAGAGTAGTGTAGGTGGGGTGAAACTGAAGGGAGCGACAATCTGCTGCTGCCTGCCCGCTGAGTTAAAAAGTTTCCACGCAAGACTCACGATACACTGTGTATCGTGAGTCTACCGTGGGAACTTTTTAACTCAGCGGGCAGGCAGCAGCAGATTGTCAATTATTAACCCTCCCGCGCAATATACCCTCACCTTCTCTTTTATGAATGGGAATTTAGTACCCCTTTCTTCGCGGACCGACCGGAGGTTCCGCTGTCACCTCTGCGGGCCGCCCTCGGTGAACGTCTTCAAGGACCTTTCTTCAAGGACCGAAAAAATGTCCGCTATTCGGAGCTTTTCGTTATTTGGAACTTGGGATAAAAGGTTGTGCACCTGTATTACATTTGGCTTATCTTTCTCATGGGGTCATAGAGTGATACAATGTGGAAACGGGCCCTAAGGCCCAACTTGCCCACACTGACCAGCATGACCCAGCTACACTAGTCCCACCTGCCTGAATTGGCCCATATCCCTCCAAACATGTCCTATCCATGTACCTCAGTAACTGTTTCTTAAATGTTGCGATAGTCTCTGCCTCAACTACCTGCTCTGGCAGCTCTTTCCCTACACCCACCACCCTTTGTGTGAAATAGTTACCACTCAAATTCCTATTAAATCTTTTTCCCCTTCACCTGTAAACTGTGTCCTCTGGTCCTCGATTCCCTTACTCTGGGCAAGAGACTCTCCATCTGCATGAACAAATAATTCAAGCACCAGGTTCAGGACCACTTCAGGACCTGTCACTTCCCACAATATTCTCATTCGGTCCATATTCTCCATCTATCCATGGATATTTTTAAGGCGGAAATAGATAGATTGGTTATTGTGGGTGTCAGCGGTTGTGGGGAGAAAGCAGGAGAATGGGGCTGAGAGGGAAAGATAGATCAGCCATGATTGGTGGTGTAGACTTGATGGCTTAATTCTGCTCCTATAACTTATGAATTTATGAAATACCCTGTCGTTTTGGAGATTACGCCGGTCTAGCCCTGTAGACTGAGCTAAAGCCTTCAACTGACTGCAAAAGAAAGTGGAATGAATTCCATCTGTAATTACAGCTTGCAAGTCAAATGGTCAGGTCACATCTGCCTCACTCCAGAATCGTTGAGAGTTTTGGAACTGTGTCATCAAAGAAACACGCCAAGAGATAGAGATCAGGACTGGAAGTGCGAGTGAATATAAGCAAAGCTGGAATAGTTATTTACAAGTGTTCTTTTTATGAAGTGTAGTGTAAATATCTGCACTGTAATAACTAGGCATTGGGGAACAAATGCCTGAGGAATGTAGTGGTTGGCCTCTGGATGGAAACACTGCCTTGTGGCAAGGCCCTTTGCAAATGTTTGTTGGATCTTAATGTTTTATGGGTTCAAGGAGTGGTTGCCATGGGAGATCTCCAGCTTGGCAAGCAACAGGTATTGTATGTTTCTTTTCTGGGTGTAGGCCCAAGAAGCTGGGTACCTTGTCTGTACCTTTTCATACCTCTACTACTCCTCTCCCCACGACACAGCATTAATAATGCCCTCATGAAAGGGAAGTGTGTTCCTGATGTGGCCCAGCTTGGTCTAGAATGCTGATTAAGAACCTTCTGTCCTCAGGAGCACTGATTTCTTGGCCATTTAAGAGAACTTCAGGAGAAAATGACCTGTTTGTAGGTAAACGTTGCCAGTTTTAAACGTTTTATTAGTTTGATAGCTCATCATTACAACAAGCAGTTCAGACTATAGAAGGCCGACCCTCACATCAAGGACAAAAGCAGATACAAGAAATCGGAATTAAAAAAAAGAAAATCCTGGAATTCCTCAGCAGGTCAGGCAGCGTCTGTGGAGAGAAGCAGGGATTCACCATTTTCTGTTGATGAACTTCCATCATTAACGAGGAAAAATTACAAAATAACAGACTTTAAGGCATATCTTTAAGCCTGTGTAAGAAGAAACTGCAGATGCTGGTTTACGCCGAAGATAGACACAAAATGCTGGAGGAACTCAGGAGGTAAGGCAGCATCTCTGGAGAAAAATAATAGGTGACTTCTTAGGTTGAGACCCTTCTGATTGAGAGTCAGGGGAGAGGAATACTAGAGATATCTTTCTGCCTGGTTACCTCTATTTTTCCCAGAAGAAAGCTCAGTAACCTGAAATGTCTACTCTGTTTTTCCCTCAACAGCCACTGGCTGACATTGTGGTGAAAGATAGGCCGAGAAAATCTGTTTCTTGTTTGATTTGTGACTTGCACCCAGTTGGTCAAGGTGAGCATTGTAAACTGCAATGCTTTGTTTGGGTGTTTTAATATATTGAAGCATATTGTTAGCATTGTTGGATGTGAAGCAATTTGAACACTTCACTATGAATTTGCTACTTTTGTGAGTAAATAACCTGCAGGTTCAATACCAACATTATCCATTGTTCAGTGCATTGGAACTGTGGACTGATCTGACTACTGTTACACATGGATCACCAGCCAAGGGGTCACCAGCCAGCACATGGTCTCTGGTCATCTTGGACCTTCTTACCATTGGACCAAGGGTGTGGGTGTTTTCCATTCATGTGGTAACTGGTGTACACTGCCCAATCCCAGTTTGAAAACGTGATGTTCAGGGTTGTCGCATCCCATCATCGACCAATGTGAACACTGCTCTGCTATCTCAGCCTGGGAGCTTGTACGCTTCCACACTGACACACCACCTCCCTGAGTATTCAGGTCAGGCAGGTGACGGCCGAAGACCAAGGCGGCGAATACGCCATCTTTTGGAAAGAGTAAAGACAAAACAGAATGAAATCTTTATGGTGCAACCTCTGACATCAAGAATGATCTAGTCCAGCATCTCACCAACTCTCTCAGGCAAAACCAGCACACAACACTTATCAATGCTTGCATCCTAAGCCTCGAAGCTAAGGAGATGGCCAAGGAAGACTACTACTCTGAACTTCCACTTGAGCCCAGCGCCGGTAATGAGGTTGAGCCCAGGAGTGCTCATTTCTCTGGGAGAAAGACAGACCCACCTGAGCCCAGCCTCCATACCAGGGTTGCAACGAACACAATACTCTGGAAGGCATGACTGGCAAGGAGGGAGTAGGTGATGTCCTCCTATTTTCAGTGTGTTCGGAGGATGGTCTTGTCATAACAACTCTCAGAGAGCCAAAGTCAAAGACCGCATGCTGACATCCTCAATCCATGGTCAGGTACCCATTAGAACGCATCATCATTCGACTGGGTGACCACAAAGATGATCACCTCACCTGCACCGTAAATGGCACCAATGACTGCTGGACCAACCACAATCGAATCTGTTCTGCCATCAACATTGACTTCATGCAAAAAACAATGTTTTGTTTAGTTTAGAGATGCAGCACGGAATCAGGCCCTTTGTCCGCACCGACCAGCAATCCCCGCACACTAACACTATCCTACACACACTAGGGACAATTTATAATTATACCAAACCAATTAGCCTACAAACCTGTGTGTCTCTGGCATGTATTAAGAAACCGGAGATCCCGGGGAACGAAACAGATGGTGGGTGGAAAGAGTGCAGAGGGTATGGCTGCTCGCTCGTAACCAAGATGTGTACATGGATACTTCAGTGCTGTCAAAGTCCAAATAGCAGAGCCCATCTTCCTGGGAGCCAGGAACAGAAGGAAGCAGTATCTGCTGGAATAAACACTTTGAAGACCTCAACATTGACTCCTCTCCACGGCGGGTTATACTGTGCTTTCTCACTGCTGTCGCAGATGACAAGGTAAGGCAAAATGTTAACGGGGAGACAACAAGGCCTACGTTCTGAAACTTGCTGATGATTTGATAGCTGATGGAGAAGAACTTCAGTTGCAAATCTGCAATCTCATTTCTTCGATCTGGGAAGAGGACATGCCAGGGATCTTGGGGAGATGGTGCAATCATGAGCATCTTCAACACTCTGCAACCGACAGAAGAGTCGCCCTGCTGCCTACCACTGGGAAAGCCATCACCAGGATCCTCCTCAACTATGTCCTGCCAAACCTCCTTCACCCAAAGGGGTGAAGTAGGTAGTTGAGGCAGGTACTATTGCAATGTTTAAAAACCATTTAGACAGGAACATGCATAGGACAGATTGAGAGGGATATAGGCCAAATGCCGGCAGGTGGGACTAGTGCAGATGGGACATGTTTGTCGGTGTGGGCTACTTGAGCCAAAGGGTCTGTCTCTACACCGTATGACTGAAAAGCTTAAATTCGTTCATCAAATAACAGCCTGAATTCAGTCCACTTTTTTTGCACGGTGATCATAATCTTGACTGTGCCACAACTCTGAGAAGAATATAGGGAGCAGCACCAGCTAATGTACACAACCCGATTAAAAGCCTTTGACTGTCACTTGAGGGATTTTGGAATATGCTCATATTTAGTTGCCCTCGGGACTTCATCTTCCTACATATGCCATGTGGTTCATGGTCTCAACCAACAGACTCCATCTCAGTGCAGTCCCATGTACAGCAAGGTTGCTCGATCATCCCAATGCTTTTCTCAATCTTTCGTGCTGCAATATGTAACCTCACTCCAACAAACTCCCCACTGAAGTGTAGCTAATGTATAGGCCTAATGAAAAATTGTGCTGGATAAGATCAGCAGGTCAGGCAGCATCTGGGGAGGGAATGGACAGGCCACATTTCGGGTCAGGACCTTTCTTGAGTTTGAAGAAGGATCCAGACTCAACGCAACCTTTCCATTCCCTCCCCAGATGCTCCCCGTCCCACTGAGTTCCTCCAGCATTTTGTGCATTGCACAATATTCCAGCATCTGCAGTTGCTTGTGCCTGAGAAACTGTTCAATTTGTGCTGCCATCACTCCTAAACCAAGGTCACTCTAACCTCAGTCATCAAACTGTAGTACACAGATGACACTGGCAAATGCACATTCAAAGACTAGGCTGTGATTTATTGTGGAATTATTCTCTGAAGCATATGGGAAATTGGCTTACACCAAACACCCATAAAACACAGGCCCTCGAACAGTTAGTCGGGTCAGTTCAGTTTAGTTTATTGTCATGTGTACCGAGGTACAGCGAGAAGCTTTTGTTGCGTACTAACCAGTAATCGTGGTAGGATGATTCAGTTGCCTGATAACAGATAGGAGGAAACTGTCCCTGTATCTGGTGGTGTGCATTCTCACACTTCTATATACCTTTTGCCCGAAGGGAGAGGGGAGAAGAGGGAGTGATCAAGGTACGACTCGTCCTTGATTATGCTGTTGGCCTTTCTGAGGCAGCGTGAGGTGTAAATGGAGTCAATGGAAGGGAGGTTGGTTTGTGTGATGGTCTGGGCTTTGTCCAAAATTTGCTGCAATTTCTTGGATGGAACTGTTCCCAAACCAAGCTGTGAAGCATCCCGATAAAATGCTTTCTATGGTGCATCTGTAGAAGTTGGTGAGAGTTGTTGGGGACATGCCGAACTTGCGAAGCCTTCTAAAGAAATAGAGGTGTTGGTGTGCTTTCTTGGCCGTTGCTTCAATATGGGTGGTCCAGGAGAAGTTGTTGGTGATATTGACTCCTCAGAATTTGATGATTTTAACCATCTCTACATTGGCGCCGTCAATGCAAACTGGATTGTTGGCTCCCAGTGTACACCAGGGCTCTTTGACAAAATGCCTCTTGGAAAATGCACCTCATTCCTATATCTCAGGAGCTGCCTCTCCACAAAGATGGACATTTATGAGAACATTTACCATCGTCATCAGTGTCGTTGGATAGCCTTCTGCAACAGTAGGAAGGAATACGTTTGAAGATCAGGATCCAAAACCTGGCATAAAGCTCATCGTCTACTGGGTAGCTGTGATTCCTACTCTCCATTCTGCTCCTGTCGTGGGACTCCCTTCAGCAGATGCCTTCAAAAAAAACGGGGGGGGGGGCGGTTCATGGTTAAAGAGCTATACAGCATGGAAAACAGGCCCTTCAGCCCCTTCATACTGCTAGCCAACCTGCCAAATTAAGCTGGTTTCATTTGGCTGCACTGGCCCAAATCTCTATAAACCGTTTCTATCTATGTTTCTGTCTGTGTGTCTTTAAAATGCCTTATTTATTCTTGCCTCTACAACTTCCTCTGGAGTTGTAGATGACCTTCAGTATCCATTTTTCAACCAACTTTAGTGTTACCTGTCAATTTACTAAGTCTGCTGCCTTCATTCACATCCAAATCATGAATACAATTACTGGAAGAATGTGACCTGACATAAAAACCTATGACAGATCTCTAGTCTGGGGAAAAACAACCCTCTACCATAACTCTCTGTTTCTGTCATCAAGCTAATTTTGTTTTCAATTGGCCAGTTTGTCTTGGATTCCATGTGATCTAACCTTCAATATCAGTCTACCATGTGTATCTTGCCAAAGGTCTTGTTAAAATACCGTATCCTATTTTCAGATCAATGATATGTGTCAGACACCTTCTTCACCACCATGTCACCCTGTGTTGCTGCTTTCATGAAACTATGTGTTCCCTGCATTCCTGTGTCTCTATTCTGAAGAGTGGTGCCACTATAGTTCTATCCACCAAATATTCCAATTCATCTGGCAAGGTAAACAAGCCAAGGCCAACTCTGAGCGAAGAGTAGCTGCGGTTCAACACTCAATGGTTAGATGGTGTTTGCAGATTTGTGACATATATTGGATTGTGGTTTCCAAGGAATTACAGGATGCCTCACACATGAGCTAATTCTTGAGAGAATATGGAAGGAAAAGAATGGAAGAATATTTGTGAAGGGTTATGATGGGCACGGCACAAAATGACTTTGGAGATTAGTTTGGTTAATAGTTACAGCATATTGTAACAGGCCCTTCAGCCAACCGTGTCTGCACTGACCAGCAATCCGTGCATATTAACACTACCTTACACACACAAGGAACAGTTTTACATTTATACCAAGCCAATTAACCTACAAACCTGTACGCCTTTAGAGCGTGCGAGGAAAACGAAGATCTTGGAGAAATCTCACGCAGGTCACAGGGAGAACATACAAACTGTACAGACAATCCCCCATAGTCAGTATTGAACCTGGGTCTCTGGCGCTGTAAGGCAGCAACTCTACCGCAGCACCACCGTGCTGCCCAACGGGTTAAGCAAGTGAGTGGGCTTAGCACCACAGTCATCTTGCAGCCTCTGAGTTAAGGGTCTGACAATAGACAATAGGTGCAGGAGTAGGCCATTCGGCCCTTCGAGCCAGCACCGCTCTGCTCTGCTGTCCAGTTACAATTAATCTCTGATACAAGATGCAAAACAATCTACACTGTCTAGACTTGCAAATAAAAGCCTAATTGGAGAAGCACATTCATCTCCTTCCAGTTTAACATAAAAACACATCTCCCTCATATCAAAATGAACTTCATCTGGGTCATCTAACACTACCACTGATTCATTGCGCGGTTGTGAAAACTCTCTTGGCAAGTGGAACGGTAAACATAAAATACATCGTTAATTGTTGCTGCACATTCCTGGACATTTTATGTGCTCTGGGGAGCAGTGAAAGTTTCCACTCCAATAAGTACATTTTGGGCCTTATTTTCTTATTTTCCGTAGTGGTGGAGAAATGAACGAACGTGAGGCAGCACAGTAGAGAGAGAGAATGCTAGCAGTCGCATCAAGCTCTGGCTGGACAGTGCGCAGATCTGTGCTTCATCCTTAGAAAGTATCTGTAAATCTCGGAAGGATACAGTAAATATTCCCCATGATTAAAAGTATTAGGGGTGGCACGGTGGCGCAGCGGTAGAGTTGCTGTCTTACAGTGCCAGGGACCTGGGTTCGATCCTGACTATGTTTGTCTGTTCTCCCCGTGACCGCCTGGGTTTTCTTCGGGTGCTCCGGTTTCCTCCCACACTCCAAAGACATCTAGTTTTCAATAAAATGGTAAATTGTCCCAATTTAGGATAGTGCTGGTGAATGGGGTGATCGTTGGTCGGCGCGGACTCAGTGGGCCGAAGTGCCTGTTTCCGCGCTGCATCTCTAAAGTCTAAAGGTGACGAGATCAGTTACATTCTCAAGCCTGTTGGCAATTGAGTGCAATTGAAGTGTTTAAGTACTTGGTAGGAAATGGGGGAACTATATACTCTGTTAGGAAAGTCAAGAACAAGGCATGAGTAAGCTTAGAATTGGAGCCAAGCTATTGTGGGGAGATAACCAGTAAGCAATTCCCCGTGCTCTGTTACTGGGAATCCCCTCCCTCAAGCTGCTGAGGCTGGGGGTCGGATTAAAATATCAGTACTGGAATGGGAAGGTTTTAAGGCAGGTGTTGTTGTTGAATTGAATGATTGAGCTGCCTGGTGGTGGTAAGGTCCTGTGACTTCAGCAACTCTCTGTGGTCTTCCTCTCATCAATCTGCAGAGCATCAACTGAGGTCAGATTAATGCTGAGTTTTCCTCTCGTACTGAGAATCCCTCCTCGCCATATAGCGAAGATAGACACAGAGTGCTGGAGTAACTCAGCAGGACAGGCAGCATCCATGGAGGGAAGGCATGGGTGACGTTTCAGGTCGAGACCCTTCTTCAGACAGTCAGGGGAGACGGAGGGGTGAGGGTTGGATATAGAGATAAGGAAGTGTCAGGTGTGTTAACGAGACATCAAAGGGGGTGGTAATCAAGGAAAATGTAGAATAGATCATTGTTAGGTAGGAGAAGGTAACAGATAAAATGTAATCGGGGACAGTCAGACACTTCCTACACTCTCCATATAGCGGATTGGCTCTGAAGACTGGAGAGTGGAGGAGGAGAGAGTCGCTGGTAGTGACAGATGCGATGAGTGGGCCGGTAGGAGAGGGACTGGGGTGTTGCCTCCAGCGCCTTCGAGGTCGGCTGCAGGAGGTTCCCTGCAGTTGACCTGGATCGGGGATGCTCCAGTACTTCCAGCACCTGGGCCCCACTTTAGACTTGTTTTTCTTTGTAAACGGCGCCAAAATATGGCGACCTGTGCACACGAGACAATAATTAACTATTGAACTATATTGAGCTGCACAGGAAAGCTACAGTGTCACTCAGTACCTCTGTCTCTTTCTTCCAGATGATGTGCTGTCAACCATCTCGGACCATGTCTTGAATTGCGTGCCCACCGACAAGCAGTTAAATCATCTCTCTGGCCAAATGGGAACAGAATGGGAGCAGGTTGTGAATGACCTGGGACTGAGGAGTTCAGACGTCTACCGATGTAAAATGAACCACCAGTACAACGTGCAGGCACAGATCTTGGCATCATTTATCGTGTGGAAGCAACGGCTGGGAAAACAAGCTACATTGCGGAACCTGTGTACCAGTCTTACTTCAGCAGATGTGGACCCCACAGTAATAAAGGATGCATTTCAGTAAACAGTCGGGGCTGGGTTACCCACTGCAAAAAGTGATGGGCCAGTCGTATTTGACAGGGTGCAACAAAGGAGCAGTGAATAGGGTGCAGCAAAGGAGACATAAAATGCTGCTGTAACTCAGCGGGCCATCTCTGCAGCAAATGGATTGGTGACGTTTCGGGTCGGAACCCTTCCTCAGACTGAAAGATAGAGAAGGCCAGAACGAAATAGGGCCGGCAACAGATGACCTCAGGAAGGGTGGAGCCCACAATGGCCCATTGCTGGTTGGGGAAGGATACAAGGACGCGAACAGTAGTACTAGTGGAACGACTGGGGGGGGGGGGGGGAAGAGAATGCAGGAGTTACTTGACATTAGAGAAATCAACATTCATAGAGCTGGGTTGTAAGCTGCCCAAGCAAAATATGTTCCTGTAATTTGCGTGTGGCCTCACTCTGACAGTGGAGGACGCCCAGGGCAGAAAGGTGAGGATGGGAACAGGAACGGGAGTTAATATATTTGGCAACCAAGAGATCGCGTAGGCCAAGGCGGAATGAGCATGTGTTCAGCGAAACGATGGCCAAGTCCGCGCTTGGTCTCGCTGATATAGAACAGTCCATACTGGGAACACCAGATACTGTAGTTGAGGTTCGAGGAGGTGCAGGTAAATCTCTGCCTCACCTGAAAGGACTGTCGGGGTCCCTGGATGAATTCGAGGCAAGAAGCAGAGGACAGTGAGCAGTGTTGGCTGGTGCTTTACTTTGGTCTCCTCTCATATATTCAGAAACTTTTAAAACAGTAAAAAGTAAAAGTATATAATGAATATTTAGTCAGAGAGTGGTTACTCGGGAATTAATTGCCACAGACGACTGTGGAGGCCAAGACAATCGTTATTTGTAAGGCAGAGATAGATGTGTGATTAGTGTGGGTGTCGGGGGTTATGGGGAGAAGACAGGAGAATGGGGTTGAGTGGAGAAGATAGATCAGTCATGATTGAATGGCGGAGTAGACTTGATGGGCCGAATGGCCTAATTCTGTTCCTATCACTCATGAATATTAAAATTATTAAAATACTATAATGAGAAAGGTAAAGTCCCCAGTTTAATGCTTGGCTTTATCAAACTCTGCCTTTGGACTCCCATTGAATTCCATAACTCCAGTACATATCTACATGGGAATGGCAAATTGTCAAATTGCCTGCCTGCCCACTGACATTATGAACCTTCAATGTCATCAAACCCTGGGCACCTTCCTCAACCTGTAAAATGTATGCAATATGTGAGAACTGCCAGTAAACTGCAACTCTACGGATAATCGAAGAAACAAGGGAGTTACTTTGAGATAGTAAATGGTACAGAATATCGGTGAAGTCTTTAGATTTAAATTCTGTTTTAAGCATTTTGGTGACTTGTAATTGTATAAAAGTACAAATAAACAAAGATATATTATTCAAGTTTGGAAGTGTGGCATGTATTCATGAGCAATGTTTAGCCAGAGCTCGAAGCATAATTTTGGGTTTAGATTTATTATTGTCATGTGTACATTGAAAAGTTTAGTTTTTCTTGCTATCCTAACAGATCAGATATAAGGTAGACACAAAATGCTGGAGTAACTCAGCGGGTGAGGTAGGATCCATGGAGAGAAGGAATTGGTGACTTTTCGGGTCGAAACCCTTCTTCAGACTGACATCAGGGGAGGGGGCGGAACAGAGATAGAATGTAGACGGAGACAGTAAGACTGGTGGTAGAACTGGAAAGGGGATGGAGAGAGAAAGCAAGGGCGACCTGAAATTAGAGAAATCAACGTTGATACCGTTGGGGTGTAAACTACCCAAGCGAAAACATGAGGTGCTGTTCCTCCAATTTGCGCTAGGCCTCACTCTGACAATGGAGGAGACCCAGGGCAGAAAGATCAGATTGGGAATGGGAGGGGTGGGTGAAGTGCTGAGCAACCGGGAGATCAGGTAGGTTAATGCGGACTGAGCGGAGGTGTTCAGCGAAACGGTCGCCGAGCCTGCGCTTGGTCTCACCGATGTAGAGAAATTGACACCTGGAGCAGCGGATGCAGTAGATGAGGTTGGAGGAGGTGCAAGTGAACCACTGCCCCACCTGGAAAGACTGTTGGGGTCCTTGGATGGCATCAAGGGGGGAGGTAAACGGACAGGTGTTGCATCTCCTGTGGTTGCAGGGGAAAGTACCTGGGGAGGGGGTGGTTTGGGTGGGAAGGGACAAGTTGACCAGGGAGTTGCGGAGGGAACGGTTTCTGGGGAAAGCAGAAAGGGGTGGAAATGGGAAGGTGTGGCCAGTAGCGGAATCCCTTTGAAGGTGGCGAGAATGTTGGAGGATTATATGCTGTATGCGACGACTGATGGGGTGGAAGTGAGGACAAGGGGCTATGTCCTTGTTATGAGTGGGGGGAGGGGGTCCAAGAGCGGAGCTGCGGGATATCGAGTGAGAGCCTCATCTATAATGCAAGAGGGGAACCCCCGTTCCCTAAAGAATGAGGACATTTCCGATGCCCTGGTTTGGAAAACCTCATCCTGGGCGCAGATGCGGCATAGACGGAGGAATTGGGAGTTGGGGTTAGAGCCTTTACAGGAAATAGGGTGGGAAGAAGTGTAGTCCAGATAGCTAGTCTACATCGGTGAGACTAAGCGGAGCTTGGGCGATCGCTTCGCCGAACACCTCCATTCGGTCCGCAAGAACCTACCTGACATCCCGGTGGCACAGCACTTCAACTCCCCCTCCCATTCCCAATCCGACCTCTCTGTCCTGGGTGTCCTCCATTGCCAGAGTGAGCAACACTGGAAATTGGAGGAACAGCACCTCATATTTCGCTTGGGGAGTCTGCATCCTGTGGGCATGAACATCGAATTCTCCCAATTTTGTTAGCCTTTGCTGTCTCCTCCCCTTCCTCAGCCCTCGGGCTGTCTCCTCCCATCCCCCAGCCCTCGGGCTCCTCCTCCTCCTCCTTTTTCCTTCCTTCTCCCCGCCACCCCCTATCAGTCTGAAGAAGGGTTTCGGCCCGAAACGTCACCTATTTCCTTCGCTCCATAGATGCTGCTGCACCCGCTGAGTTTTCCAGCAGTTTTGTGTACCTTCGATTTTCCAGCATCTGCAGTTCCTTCTTGAAAGCTATGGGAATCAGTTGGTTTGTAGTAGATATAACATACATAAATATAATCAAATCATACTCAAGATTTAAGAGTTGAGCAATTGTTTGGATGGCAGTAGATTCTTCTCTGGGAAGAGCAGACAAAGAGTTGCTGTGCTCTGGTGCCGTTTTGCCCCAATTAGCAATTTGGTGTTGGGTTATTATTATTATTATCAAATGTATAGAGATACAGTTTCCTCCCACACTCCAAAGATGCACAGGTTTGTAGACTATTTGGCTTGGTATAAATGTAAATTGTCCCTAATATGTGTAGGATAGTGTTAATATGCGGGGATTGCTGGTCGGCGTGGACTCGGTGGATGAAGGGCCTGTTTCCACGCTGTATCTCTAAACTAAGCATTATGCTTGCACAATATCAATAGTGCATGTTGTAACTGAATTGTGAATGTCTTTCATTCATACTATTGAATTCTTCTTCTTGCGTATGGCGTGCACAGCCTAAAGTTGTAGGTCAAGGGTACACATCCAGGCCAGGACAGCATCAGTTACTGGGTGGATGGCTTTGATGCCCCCAGGGAAAAGCCTCAATGGGCAGTCATTCACGATGTGTAGGATGGTCTGGTCTGAATGTCCGCAGTTGCCAGCAGGGCTGTCTGTCACCCCCCCCCCTCACCCCCCCTCACCCCCCCCCCCCACCCCCAATATTGCAGGTAATGGGCAGTTCTTGCATGGAGGGTGCGGATTCTGTTCAGGGTTAGCTATTGCATGCGATGGAGGTCAAAACCCGGTGGTTTCACTGGGAGGTCTGTTCTGACCTCTCTGTTGTTGGTGTTGGCATATTTCCAGGCTCTTCGCCACTCAGTCGTGGAGTCAAAGTCTTCCAGGGATTTAACGGAAGACCAGAAGGGTTTGCGGGACTTCAGGCGCATGTTGGGCAGGTTGTTCAAGTCAGCATGGATGGGAAGGTCAGGGTTACCCTTGATGGTGCACCAATCTTTCAACATCCTCTCCCTTCTGCGTATGCTGGGGGCGGCAATATGAGAGAGGACAGGGAGCCACTGCAAAGCTGTTGACTTAAGCGTCCCTGTGATGTCCCACACCACCCTGGTCATGCTCTCCTTTGATTCCTATCATCGAGAAAATGGTATCGGAGTGTAGGACAGAATTTTGTGTTTAACCTGTACCCTGAATCTGCCCTTCACGTGGGACCCATTTGCCCTCTTAAGTGTGGCTCAGATAGAAACAGATGCAAAGGATATCTTGTAGATCAGTGGTGAGTAAACTGGACTGGTCCAGGAAGGCTGAGGCCCTGTACAAGAAGGGACAGAGCCGGCTGTACTTTTTGAGAAGGCTCCACTCCTTCAACATCTGCAATAAGATGCTGCAGATGTTCTACCAATCGGGGGTAGCCAGTGCTGGCTGGCTCTGTCCTGGGGGTGGAGTTGTCTTGGAGGGGAGGATGCTCCTCAAACTGCGGAGCATCGTGGACCATACAGCTTACTCCCTCCATGACACACTGGTCAACCTGAGGAGCACCTTCAGCAACAGACTGGTTCCACCAAGATGCAGCACAGAACGCCACGGGAGATTCTTCTTCCCTGTGACTATCAAACTTTACAACTCCTCCCCCTTCTGTCGTGGAGTAGACTGAGACTGACTTCCCCCTCCCTCCCCAATGTTTGCACATCCCCCAAGCCTTTCCACTCGTCACTTTAATTTCACGTTTCATGTATATTGTGGTTTTATGACTGTTGGCAAATCAATTTCCCTCCTGGGATAAATAAAGTTCTGTCGTACCATATCGTTTCATGTCTCAAACAAGTTGATTTATTCAAAGCCCTAACAGTACGCATGAGGAAACACTCTGAGAGAACCCAAAGTGTTTCAAAAATTCAGAGCACCCACTGCATTTTTATATTCTCACAACACAATAATTACATGTGGATTCTACATGTTTGAAATAATTAATCATTGATCAATGTCTCCACTTGCGTTCATTTTTATCTTTCCCCAGAATTATTTATGCTTAATGTTCCCCGCTATTAAGAAAACCACTCTCCCATTTATCTAACAAATGGGCAGCAATAAAATGTACTACTCCATGATCAGTTTTATTGCCCTCAGCTTAGTTTACAACTTCTAATGTTTATTTTAATTTAGTTATGCTATGTAATCTAAATACCATGATAACTTCCCTTCACTATGCCCATCATGTTCCCCCAGTATGTAAGCTCTTGGGTTGAATATGTTACATCTTCCTTATAATTTTCGGATTTTCATTCATCGAATAGGTATAGGGAATGTTCCTACATTAAAATGGTGTCCACCTGGTTCAAGAATTGCTTATTCCCAATAACCATCGTCCCTTTGAACACGACACAACTCTAACCTCTACTATGACCCATGGGCTGTCTCTGGTTGATCTAAGGACTTTGGAGGAGGTAGGGTTTGCACTAGTATTGGGGTTATTAATTCATTGATTTTCTGTTTGTTAATTATATATATAACCTATGCGTATTGTTTTCAGTGCTAGTTGTGCTGATACAAGTAAGAATCTTGTTGTTCCATTGTCAGTACATATGACAATTAAATATATTTGACTCATGGCGGCAACCAGAGTGGACATCCAGAACAGGCTGTCGTTAAAATGGTGTCCACTAGGTTCAAGAATAGCTTCTTCCCAATAACCATCAGCCTTTTGAACATTACACAACACCAACCTCTACTCTGACCCATGGTCTCTCTTTGGTTCTTCTACGTATCTTGGGGGTGAGATTTTGCAGTCAGGGTTATTAATTCATTGATTTTTTGGGGGTTAATTATATATTACCTATGTGTATTGTTTTTAGTGATTGTTGTGCTGATGCAGGTAAGAATTTAATTGTTTACATTGTCAGTACATATAACAATGAAATACTCTTGATTCATGTCGGTAACCAGAGTGTAGGCAAGCAAACCACTGACTTTCGTGGTGAAAATATGACCTGCCCTAATGGCCACCTGCTCCGAGTGGAATTTCCTAACCAGCCAAGAGGTGGGAGGGAGAGAAATGCTGTGTGCCGACTGGAAACAGATGGCCTGGAGAAGCATGAGGAGAGTTGTCTGCGTATTTGAATAATTCTGCAGCCATAAAACAGACAGAGCACTTGGTGTGGATTCAAGCACTTCAGGAACACAAAGAGAGGCAAAGAAGGCATTGAAGTAAGCCAGCCAGGCCGGATAGATATGTGGTTTTGAATCTTTGCCAGAGGTCTAGCAAAGGCTGTTTCCCAGTTGGAATCTGGGTCTTTTCTCCAAAGATACTACTTTTCACTGTTCAGCCAGTCCCTCTCTCTGATGCTATGATCTCCTCCTCCTACAGACACAGAGCCCTTGAACTGTTGCACACAATCTTATTTTACAGAAGGGAAAAATATTTTTCTTGTAACTGGAAGTACGGCATCTGTCTTAATTGAGTAGCTGCGAACACTGTCAGGAGTTGGGACTCAACCATCTATAGGAAGATAACGTGTGTGTGACCTGGCAGGTTTGCTATTGGCCCCACTAAAGCCGCAGACGAGGCAGGATTGTGGTCAACGTTACAGAGTGTCAATTGCAGGCTCTCCAACCTCCCCCTCAGAGTGGCAGTGCGGAATAAAACAAAATAAATAGTTTCTGCAGCAGATGACCTATTGAATGTTTCTAGGAAGTGTGGTGACAACCTCATCGGTTGCTTTCTCGGAAGTCAGTGCGAGGCTGGCTTCCCTCCAAAGACCTCCAGGCATGCACTGGACTACTGCCCGACGCTGGGTCTGACAGGGAGAAACTTGTTAATGTGGGTGCAGCGATCACTTAATCACCCTCCTGCTTCGTTAATAGCATGGAATGCACTCAATTTAATGAGGTGCAAATAACAAGAGGCGTTTGTGCAGTTCATATTACAGAGAATGGAATACTTTATTGTCACATGTGACTAGGCACAGTGAAAATCTTTGCTTGCGTACCCAATGTATCCTCCACACCGGGACCTCCATTGTTCTTCCCCACGCTCTCATCGACCCTCGACCATGAGTCAACCCACGAGGCTTCACCGCCACCGAGGCCCCATCGTCATGAAGCTTCATCGCCACCGCCAAGGCTAGTGTGTGTAGGGTAGTGTTAATGTGCGGGGATCACTGATTGGCGTGGTCTCAGGGTGCTGTAGGGCTGGTTTCCACATTGTATCTCTAAACTAAACTACACTAAAACACGAGCAACTGTAAAAGAACCAAGCTCCAAATGATCAGGAACAAAAACTCGAAAGGAGAGTTTATGAAGGGTCTCGAACTGAAGAAGGGTCTCGACCCAAAGCGTCGTCTATTCCTTCTCTCCATAGATGCTGTCTCACCCACTGAGTTTCTCCAGCATTTTTCGTCTACCTTCAATTTTTACAGCATCTGCAGTTCTTTCTTAAACACTTAAACTCGAAATATCAGTAAATGATAAAAGCTTGAAAATTGTGGGAAAAAAGTTGATGAGTTTCCTGCCATGACCTCTTCATGACTCTGTAGAAGAAAGTCCAATTTGTTTGAGACTGTGTTGATTAGCTATTTGTTCGTTAGCTGTATTAAGGGATCAGGAGGCAAGGCAGATGAACAGTCAAGATGCAGAAGATAGACAAATAAGCTGGCGTAACTCTGCGGGTCACAGGCAGCATCTCTGCAGAAAAGGAATAGGTGATGTTTCGAGTCGAGACCCTTCTTCAGATTAAGAGGCAAGGGAGAGGGAAACTAGAGGTATGGTTCAGAACAAATCAGCGTCAGCACCAATGGCCAAGGAAAGGTGGAGCCCACAATGGTCCATTGTTGGCTGTGGAAGAAGTTATATAGCCAAGATACAGATCAGGGTAGATCACTGCATGCTGGTGTAGGCATCAGGGGTTGACGGACCTGCAGAGGTCACAAAACATTCCTCAGCATGTTGGGAGAAATAAGGCACCCCATCGAGGAAGAAACACTGGAGAACTGGGGGTGTAATAAATGCCAGTGAGAAGATCGAATGAGATGTGCACAATTAAAAAGGGGTTCAAAGGTTCAAAGGTTATTTTATTGGTCACATACACCTAGGTGTAGTGAAATGCTTGTTGCCAATGCAGCACATAAAGAAAGAATACAGACATAACAGTAATAAAGAAATGTAAACATAAAAACATCCCCCCACAATGGTTCCCATTATGAGGGAAGGCACAAAGGCCAGTCCTCATTCCATGTCCACCCATAGTCAGGCCTATTGAGGCCTCCACAGTTGCCTTTACGGAGGCCCGATGTTCCAGGCCGTTCTCGCCGGGTGATGTTGCTCCGGCGTCGGGAGAATCCTCTCAGCAGCATGGGGACCCAGGAACGGCCGCTTCCCTTACCGGAGACCGCGGCTTCCGAAGCCAACAAGGCTGCGCCGGATGGAGCTCCACCACTGGCGATCTCGTCAAGAGATCCCAGGCTCCCGATGAAATGTCAGCGCCGCCGCCCACAGCCGGCCGCTCTACAGTCCCGCAGCTCCGCGATGTTTCAACGGCGGTCTTCAGCTCACCGGAGTTCCAGCGTGGTGACCCAGTCAAGGCATCGCCCGCTCCGCAATAGCGCTCCAGCGCTGTGCCGTCGCCGCCGAAGCCGAGGTACTGGGCGGTCCTCACAGGAAACGCCGCTCCAGGCCCGCTGGTAGGCGTGGAGGACGGGTCGAAAGTGCAGCCCGGAGAAAAGGTGCCTCTCCGACCAGGTAGGGACCCTGGAAAGTAGTTTCCCCCTTCCTCCCCCCGACATAAAAAAGACCAGAGCTCCAAAAACAAAACACTAAAACTCACTAAAAATAAAAAACAAGAGTGAAAAACTAACAGCTGCAGGCTGGGCAGCCATACCATACAGGACGGCGCCCCCAACAAGTGACAAGTTTGGCAAGTGAAGTATAAAGAAACCATTTTTCTATTATTAGGTAATTCAAATAATGTTTTCGAGTCATATAGTGTGGAAACAGACTTGGCCCAACTTGCCCGCACCGACCAACATGTCCCATCTACACTCGTCCCACTTGCCTGTGTTTGGCCCATATCCCACTAAACCTGTCCTATCAAACCCTGTCCTATCCCAGAGGAGGAGGAGCCATCTTGGTGAACGGCTGCTAGCCAGCAGCCGTCCGTTTTAATTATTTTTTTAATAGTTTTTAGTGAGTCCTGTTTTTTGTTTGTAGGGGATATGGACTTTTTAATGTGGGGCGTAGGTGTAAACTTTATTTCTAGGTCCTTACCTGGTCGGTGTGGCAGCTTTTTCTCCGGGCTGCCCGTCGACCCGTCCTCGTGGACTACCAGCGGGCTTGGAGCGCCGTTTCCTGGCGGGGACCGCCCAGCACCTCGGCCTCAGTGGCGGCACAGCCCTGGAGCGCTATCGCGGAGCGGCGATGCCTTGCCTGGGTCGCCGCGCTGGAGCGACGCACTGGAGCTCTGGTGAGCTGGACCACCGAGAGCAAAATCTCCGGGCTGCGGATCTGCGGAGCGGAGAGGCGGCAGTGCAGAGAGGCGGCAGTGCGGAGAGGCGGCGCCGACTTTAACATCGGGAGCCTGGGAGCTCCAAACCGGCACGGCCTTGTCGGCTTCGGCAGCCGCGGTCTCCAACCAGGAAGCGGCCGTTCCAGGTGGCCCAGCCGCCGAGAGGACTCTCCCAACGCCGGGGCAAGACCACCCAGTGAGAACGGCCAGGAACATCGGGTCTCCGTAGAGGCAATTGCGGTGGCCTCAATAGGCCTGACTTTGGGGTGAACTTGGGGTGGGGACTGGACATTGTGCCTTCCCCCACAGTGGTATCCATTGTGGGGGGATGATTTTTTTTGTCTATTGTAATCCTGTAAGTCTATGTCCAAGATGGCTGCCGTGAAGAGAAAGTGGACGCTGGCGCGCATTGGCTGCTGCTGCTCTCTCTTCACATTGTGTTTTTGAGTTTCTCTTTTTGGATTGAATTCTGTTTTTAATTTGTGTCTCTGTGATGTCTTTATTACTTATTTTATTCTGATTATATGTTTTTATTCCTATTAATCTATGTAAGGTGTCCTTGAGATGTCTGAAAGGCGCCCATTAAATAAAATTTATTATTATTATTATTATCCATGTACCTGTCTAATTGCTTCTTGAATGTTGCGATAGCATCAGCCTCAACTACCTCCTCCAGCAGCTTGTGCCATACACCCACCACCCTTTGTGTGAAAAAATTACCCCTTAGATTCCTATTAAATCTTTCCCCCTTCACCTTAAACCTATACTCTCTGGTTCTCGATTCCCCAACTCTCGGAAGAGACTCTGTGTATCTACCCAAACTATTCCTCTGATGATTTTATACACCTCTATAAGAGCACCCCTCATCCTCCTGTGCTCCAAGGAATAGAGACCCAGCCTGCTCAACCTCTCCCTATAGCTCAGACTATCGAGTCCCGGCAACATTCTCGTAAAATCTTCTCAGCACTCTTTCCAACTTAACAACATCTTTCCTATAACATGGTGATCAGAACTGAACACAGCACTCTAAAAGCGGCCTCACCAACATATTGTATAACTGCAACATGACCTCCCAACTTCTATACTGACTGATGTAGGCCAATGTGCCAAATGCCTTTTTGACTATCCGATCTACATGTTGCTCCACCTTCAAGAAACTACTTTATGTCCCTGCACTCCTAGATCATTCTGCTCTACAACATTCTCCAGAGCCCTACCATTCACCATGGTGTCACATTCACATTCAACTGCTGGAGGAACTCGGTGGGTCGAGCACTATCTGTGTGGGGGGCAAGAACTGATGCAGGGTCTTGACCGGAAACATCCGAATTTCCTTTCACCCGCAGATGCTGCCCGGTTTGTTGAATCCTTCCAGCGGTTTGTTTTTTGATTGATGAATCTCGTAGTGTATGAGAACGATTGAGAAACAGTAGAATGTCAATATAGAAATATTTAACACAAGGACAACAGTCGAAAGACAGTGACGGGAGATGTGAAATGCTGGACCGCCTGGTGGCTGAGACGGTTAATAACATAAAGGGCGGCACGGTGGCGCAGCGGTAGAGTTGCTGCCTTACAGGCCCAGCGGCCTGGGTTCAATCCTGACTACGGGTGCTGTCTGTACGGCGTTTGTACGTTCTCCCCGTGACCTGTGTGGGTTTTCCCCGGGTGCTACCGTTTCCTCTAACACTCCAAAGACGTACAGGTTTGTAGGTTAATTGGATTGGTACAAATGTAAATCGTCCCTAGTGTGTAGTGTACGGGTACCGCTGGATGGCGCAGACACGGTGGGCCGAAGGGCCTGTTTCCGTGCTGTATCTCTAAACTAAACTGAAAGACCATGGGACTTGAATATCGTGTTATACCTGGAATAATTTGGGGTGCGATAACCCGACCAGTCACAGTTCTGGCTCCGCTCTGCTCCGCTTGCAGGGCCAACCTGTGATAATGGCAGCCAGAACCTCTTCTAAAATCCACTTTTTCATGAACGGCTTACATGCAAAATTGTTAGAGAATTGTCAGAAAATCTTGGACAAAGGGCTGTTAAGCTGACGATAGGCACGAAATGCTGGAGTTACTCAGCGGGTCAGGCAGCATCTCTGGAGAAAAAGGAATTGGTGGCGTTTTGGGTGGAGACCCTTCTTCAGTACTGGGAGTCAGGGTCTCGGGGTGATCGGTTTCACCCCAGTTTCACTGCTAATGCAGGGGAGGAGGTGGAATAAATAAAAAATGTGTACAAAATCATGAGAGGAATAAATGAGGTAGACACACACAGTCTCTTGCCCAGAGTAGGGGAATCGAGAACCAGAGGACACAGGTTTAAGGTGAGGGAGAGAAGATTTAACGGGAATATGAGGGGTAACATTTTCACACAAAGGGTGGTGGGTGTATGGAACAAGTGGGAAGCTAGAGTTTCTCCAGCATTTTGTGCCTATCTTCGGTGTAAACCAGCATCCGCAGTTCCTTCCCACGCATGCTGTTTGACTGATATCTGGCACAGAACGTCGGCAATGGGGATTACAGACCAGCTGCTGTTTATCAAGGTTTATGTTGCTAAGTGCAACTGAGATCTAAACAAGGGAAGCGACCACATTTCCATATCTTTAGGTCCCCGGTGGCTTAGTTGAACATTTATCCACTGATTGGACGAAGGGCCCGATTCGAAACAGCACCTGTACATTCCCCCCACAGATGCTGCCTGACCTGCTGTGTCCCTCCAGCACGTTCTCCCAGTGACCGCGTGGGTTTTTTCCACGCTGTATCTCTAACCAAAACCAAAACAAGGAACCGCAGATGCTGGATTTACAACAAAAAAAACACAAACAGATGAAGTATCTCAGCGGGGCAGGCATCCCTGGAAGACATGGATAGAAGATGATTTGGACGTCTTCAAGCCCTTCTACAGACGCAGGCTTACAGAAAGGGTGAGAAATGGAGACAAAATGAGAAAATTAGTCAATATGGTCCCAGACAAGGCCAACTTGTTTGCCATTTCGTATATTGCCATCTCTTAAAGATAGCGGAGTCAGGAGATATGGGGAGAAGGCTGGAACGGGATACTGATTGTGGATGATCAGCCATGATCACATTGAATGGCGGTGTTGGCTCGAAGGGCCGAATGGCCTACTCCTGCACCTATTGTCTATTGTCTATTGATACACCCTTCAAAACACTGGAGTAGATTTACCTACCATGTTCCACCGTATGAAACGACTAACACATTATATTACGCATTGTTTAGTTTAGTTTAGTTCAGAGATACAGCCCGGAAACCGGCCCTTTGGCCCAACGAGTCAGTGCCGACCCACACATTGACACTACCCTACACATACTAGGGACAATTTTACATTCATACCAAGCCAATTAACCTGCAAACCTGTGCATCTTTGGAGTGTGGGATGAAACTGGAGCACCTGGAAAAAACCACGCAGGTCACGGGAAGAACATGCAAACTCCATACCGACAGCACCCGTAGTCAGGATCGATCCCGGGTCTCTGGCGCTGCACTACTGTGCTACCCCTGTTAAAAAATATATCAATATTTCGGAACTTAGGACTTGAACATTAAGCTGAAATTTAGGTTGATTGTGAGGTCCTGCTTTCTGCCAACTTCCTCAGTCATTGAATATGGTATTGGTATATTATTCTCACTTTACTTTAGACTTTAGAGATACAGCTGGAAACAGGCCCTTCGGTCCAACGAGTCTGCGCCGACCAGCGATCACTCTGTACACTAGCACTATCCTACACACTAGAGACAATATACAATTTTTTACCAAGGCCAATAAACATACTAACCTGTACGTTTTTGGAGTATGGGAGAAAACCGGGATGGGGGATCAGGTATGATCTTATTGAGGTGTATGAGATCACGAGAGGAATAATAGATCGGGTAGATGCACAGAGTCTCTTGCCCAGAGTAGTGGAAACGAGAACCAGAGGGCATAGGTTTAAGGTGAAGGGGAAAGATTTAATAGGAATCTGAGGGGTAACTTTTTCACACAAAGCAGGGTAGGTGTATGGAACAAACTGCCAGAGGAGGTAGTTGAGGCTGGGACTATCTCAGCATTTAAGAAACATTTAGACAGGTACATGGATAGGACAGGTTTAGAAGGATATGGGCCAAACACAGGCAGGTTGGAATAGTGTAGATGGGACATGTTGGTCGATGTGGGCAAGTTGGGCCGAAGGGCCTGTTTCCACGCTGTATCACTCTATGACTGAGCAGTTTGTTCTTTGCTCCAGATTCCAACATCCGCAGTGTCCCCAGATTCACCAGTCGTGTTACGTGCACCTTGCATGGTTCCGAGTCTCAATCTGAAATATTGCCACGTCCTAACAGTAGCAATGGTGCAGGACACACTAACTGGATGTTTCATAATATTAATACATCGGTATTTAAGAAATATTTGTTACATGCTTTGGGATGTCATAACTGTGTACAACAATATACATTTAAACTAATTATTGTATGGTGACGCCGCAGTAGAGTTGCTGCCTTACAGCAGTTACAGCGCCAGAGAACTGGGTTCGGTCCTGACTATGGGTGCTGTCTTTACGTACGGAGGTTGTATATTCACCGTGTGGGTTTTCTCCGAGATCTTCGGTTTCCTCCCACACTCCAGACGTACAGATTTTTAGGTTAATTGGCTTGGTATAAGTGTAAATTGTCCCTATTGTGTGTAGGATGGCGTTAATGTGTGATGATAACAGTTCGGTGCGGACTCAGTAGGCCGAAAGTCCTGTTTCCGTGCTGTATCTCTAAATTAAAACAAAAAAACGGGTTGTTTGGCTAAAACTTGATTTTCAGAAGCACCTCAATAACTGAAAAACAATCTCGTCGACAAGTCCCGATGAAAACTTTCAGAAACTCCTTCTTATTTACTGAGCGATCATTTGAGAGAACTGTACCCGAGCAACCAAACGTCAACATTATTGTGTGCTACTCGAGGTGTAAAAATAGATGTGGAGTGAATCATTATTTAAATAAATGAAACATTGGCAGGGGTAACAGCTCTAAAGGTTTTGGAACCAAGAACACGTTGGCTAGGCTGGGGCTCTATTCCCTGGAGCGCAGGAGGTTGAGGGCTGATCTTATAGAGGTGTGTAAAATCATGAGAGGAATAGATCGGGTAGTTGCACAGTGTCTCTTGACCAGTAGGGGAATGGAGAACCAGAGGCTGTAGGTTTAAAGTAAAGGGGGAAGATTTTATAGGTGACTTGAAGTTAGAGAAGTCAGGATTCATACCGCTGGGACACACACACACACACACACACACACACACACACACACACACACACACACACACACACACACACACACACACACACACACACACACACACACACACACACACACACACACACACACACACACACAATGAAATTTTCAGTGATTGTGGATTGAAGCATTCTGAAACAAATATGAATCAATCTTACTTAGATGACTTGAAATTAAAGCATATAATTAGTTACCTAATTGTAGCTAATTACAAAATTCAATTACTAGATCTAAACACCTATCAATTTCTTAAGAATAGATTAACATTTTTAAATAGCCTAAGTGTTCAAATGACATTCACACAAGATTTCACAATATAACAAAATTTTAAAATCTCATTGTCATGGATTTATAGGCCAAATAGAAGGAATTTAATGTTTAATACCTGTAAATTAATGGCCATTTAAATCATCTTGTGAGTGGGTTTTTCTGGAACGCGATCAATTGGAACGTTGCGGTTTGCGGTGAATTTAGACCCATATTGGCAGGAAATATACTGCTGGTTTGGATGGGGACTTAATCACCGTTTCGCAACTTAAAATGTGAATTAAAGGCATCTTAAGGTTACATAAAATAAATGGCTTTCTTTTACCTGTCCCGTACCTGAAATCCGTCCCCGTTGTCGGCGTTGATGGCTTTAGAAGCTGATTTTAAAATGACTCCAGCGCTGAAATTTTCGGGCGATTAAAAAAAAAAAATACACAGAACGCCCGTCGGAACGATTCTTTAGCAAAAGCTTGCACTCCAACCAAATATATTCCAGGACAAGGTAGGAAAAAAACGCGTTTTAACCTCGCTCCCCCTCATAGGCGCCAAAATCGCTCACACGGCCAGTAGCAGAATTGCAGCGCCGCTGAAGGTAAGTGTTGTAACATACCTACATTAACACTATCCCACACACACTAGAGACAATTTTTACATTTATCAAGCCAATTAACATACAAACCTATGGAGTGTGGGAGGAAATTGAAGATTTCTGAGAAAACACACGCGGTCATGGGGAGAACGTACAAACCGTACAGACAGCATCCGTAGTCGGGATCGAACCCGGGTCTCCGGCGCTGCATTCGCTGTAAGGCAGCAACTCTGCCGCTGCGCCACCATGGGCGCCATTTTCTCCAGAGATGCTGCCTGACCCGTTGAATTCCCCATCCTTTTGGGTCTATCTTTGGTGTGAACCAGCAACTGAAGTTCATTCCTTTACAGTATTACACTGTTGGAAATGCCATCCTTTGCAGGAGATATTAAACTGAGACCTTTAAACTGAGAGCTGTTAAATAGTCAGTTGTAACGTTTGGAAGAGTTCATTCCTCCCACAGATGCTGCCTGACCTGCTGGGTTACTCCAGCACTTTGTGGTTTACTCCAACATGAGAACCAGAGTACGTAGGTTTATGGTAAGGGGGGGGGGGGGGTAGAAATATTTAATTGGAATCTGAGGGGTAAATTTTCCACACTGTATCACTCAATGAGCAGTTTGTTCTTTGTTCCAGTTTCCAGCATCCACAGACTTTCGTGTCCCTGTATTCACCGTTCATGCTGTAAATGGTTGACTCCTCGTTGCCCTCTGACGTGACCCTCTGAAGCTGTATCTTATCCGCTACATGAAATAGACTAAGAATAAATAAAAACGATGAAACACTCAACATCAAACAGATAACAGATTTTCAGGTCAGTGGGGGCGCTGCAAGCCGGCGCCCTGTCAGCAGCGTGTCCGTTTTTTTCTACTTTTTTTGTTTTTTTAGTGTGTTTTACAGTATGTTTTTGATGTTTCTCGGTGCGTTTTGTGTGGGGGGTGGTGTGGGGGTAAGGGGGAAACCGCTTTGGTCGCCTCCTCCATGGAGAGGCAACTTTTTCCAGGTCGCCTCCCCCGTGGCCTAACAGCAAGGATCGGTGTGGCCTTTCCCAGAGACGCGCCCGGGGCTTCAGCGGCGGGCGCAGCGTGGACTCTTGGCATGGAGCGGGCGAGCCCTCGCTGGGGCTCGCTGGAGGGGAGCGCTCCGTTTCACTAGCCCGCGGCAGCCGGCATCCTGAAGCCGCGGTCTGCAGAGCTCCAGCTGGCGCGGCGTCTGCAGCCCGGGATCCCTTGTGGGGGACCCGGGGGGAAGAAGAAGCTCCGAATGCCGGCCCGCGGCCAACTTCTACCGCGGGCCCGGCGTGAACTTACCATCACCCCTGGAGGGGATCTTCGACAGCCGGCCCAGCAGTCTGCGGTGCTTCTGGCTGCGGCGCAAATTTTAAACCTTCGACCGCAGGCCTGCGGCCTACACCAGCTGAAGCCGCGGTCTCCGGTGGGGAAAAGACGATCCTGGACTTACCTTGACTTTACTTTGTCCTTTACCATCTGGACGCCCGCAGCGGCGGCTGCGGAGGGTTGAGGTCCCGACCACGGGGGAAAATGGAGGAGGACTGGCCATTCTGTGCCTTCCCCCACAGTGATGAATACTGTGGTGGATGTTTGTGTTAAATTTTTATTGTGTTTGTGTGTTCTTTATTATTGTACCGCTGCTGACAAATTCATTTCACTTGCACTTTATGTGCAATGTGACGAATAAAACTGATTGATTGATTGATTGATTGATAACAAATTCGGATATGCCAAGGTTAATCATAGTTCAGGCAATCTTGCAAAGTTTCCCTTGTGAATATGTCGGACTGATGTTTAAACCTACAAAGCGGTTGCCTATATGTCGGCGAGACCAAGCACAGCATTGTTACACTGAACACCTTCTCTCAGTTCACCTGGGTCTATGCGATCTCCCGGTTGCCAAACACTTTAACTCCCCTTCCCATTCCCACATTGACCTTTCTGTCCTGGGCCTCCTCCATTGTCAGAGTGAGGCCCAATGCAAATTGGAGGAACAGCACCTCATATTTTGCTTGGGCAGCTTACAGCCCAGCGGTATGAGTATTGATTTCTCCAAGAAACCCTTGCTCTCTTCCTCTCTGTCCGTCGCTCCCCATCCTAGTTCTCCGACTAGTTTCACTGTCCTGATTAATTTTACTGAATGTAAGCCTTGTCCCCTTCTCCTGAGCCATCAATGAACCATTGTACATTTCCTTGAAAATCGGCTGCTTTGATCTGTCCTTTTCACATCTTATATGCTCTACCTTTCCATATCTCTAGTTTCCCTCTCCGCTGACTCTCAGTCTGAAGAAAGGTCTCGACCTGAAATGTCACCCATTCCTTCTCTCCAGAGATTCTGCCTGTCCCGCTGAGTCACTCCAGTATTTTGTGTCTATCTTAAATCAAGTGATAGCCAGATAGAGTATAGATTAAGGAATGACACATCATAGACAATGGGCCACAATCCTCCAGCATAGTCAAAAGCAAAACTAAACAACATATGCTGGAAAGCTGAAGAAGAAAATGCTTAAAGTACTTTTATAGAGGTGTATAAAATCATGAATATTGAGAGTTGAAGGGTAAGGGAGGCAAATGTAAGGAAGCTTGGTTGATGAGCGAAATTGTGGCATTGGTCAAGAATAAGGGCACATGGGATATGTACAGGCAGCTGGGATCAAGTGCATCCTTGGATGAGTTTTGGGAACTAAGGAGCAAAGTAAAAAAGGAGATCACGAGGGCAAAAAGGGGCCAGGAGATAGCTCTGGCAGACATCATTAAGGACAACCCCAAGAGATTTTATAAATACACTAGACTAAGTGGGACCCGTTAGGTCCCAGCATCACACGGGTGGGCTGGTCACCCAACGCAATATTCCACCTCTCCACCAATTCCAATATTGCGAGCCAGTGGGTGGGGGGGGGGGCTTTCTGTTGTGCTAGTTATTTGTTGATCACACACACACACACACACACACACACACACACACACACACACACACACACACACACACACACACACACGCACACACACACACACACACACACACACACACACACACACACACACACACACACACACACACACACACACATACACACACACACGCACACGCCGCTAACCGGAAATTACGTCATCGGTGCCATCTTGCAATTAAGTGAAAATCACAGAATGAGCGCCAATTTTGAAATTAAACAAAGTCCTGATCTAATAAAATGTTTATTCACGCTTTGTCCATCCGAAAACTGTTGCAAGCAAGCCCTTTAAAAGCCAAGCCAATTGGACAAATACACTTTGCAAGCCAACAAAACACAGTTGCTGAAAGCCCTTTAAAAAGCCAACCTAATTGGGCAAACACTTTGCAAACAACAAATACATTTGCTAAAAACCACATCCTGGGGACTCACCGTGGAGTAGACGTGCGTTCAGTGTTATTCGCAGCTCAGAGAGCCGTGACCCTCTCGCTTCCTCCGTCTGGCAGAAACTCAGTGAGCTACGACACTTCCAGGTTTTATATTCCCTCCCCCTGCCGCCAGTGGGTGCAGCAGAGAGAATGGCGAATTTTTAAAAAACATTAATATCTCTGATTTTTCATCGATGGGAAAAATCCTCTGGTCCAGTCTGGCGGAGGGGGGCTCTGAGCGAGGTGGCCAAAAATGACGGCCGTAAGTTGTGGCGTTCTCTCAGAAATCACATCGCAGTGAGTCAGAAGCGGTCAAGATCTTACTTTTAGTAATATAGATAAGGGGAAAAGGGTAACTAGAGAGAGTGGGACCCCTCAACACTTTGTGTGGAGCCACAGGAGATGGACAAGGTCTTCAATGAGTATTTCTCATCAGTATTTACCGAGGGGAAAGACAGTAGGACGGAGGAACTTGGGGCAGTCAATGGAAGTGTCTTGAGAACAGTCAGTGTTATGGTCAAAGAGGTGCTGAAGGTACTGTCGTTTATGGAGGTAGACAAATCTCCAGGGCCTGGTCAGATATATCCAAGGACATTGCGGAGAGAGGAAATTGCGGGAGCCCTAGTTGATATTTACGAGTCGTCTTTAAATACAGGAGAGGTGCCGGAAGACTGGAGGGTGGCAGATGTTGTGCCTTTATTCAAGAAGGGCTGCAGGAAAAATGTTGAGAACCATAGGCCGGTGAGCTTAACATCCTTAGTTGGAAAGTTACTAGAGGGTATTCTGAGGGGTAAGATATACAGGCATTGAGACGAATAAGGGTTGATTAGGGATAGTCAGCATGGTTTTGTACGTAAGAAGTCGTGTCTCACAAATCTGATGTGAGTTTTTTGAAGTTGTGACCAAAAGGTCGATGATGACTGAGCTGTATTTGATAAGGTTCTGCATGACAGGCTGCTCTGAAAGGTTAGATTGCATGGGATCCAAGGAGAGATAGCTGAATGGATAGAACATTGGCTTCCTGAAAGGAAGCAGAGGGTGATGGTGGAAGGTTGCATCTTGGACTGGAGGCCTGTGACTAGTGGTGTGCCTCAGTGTTCGGTGCTGGGCCCGTTACTGTTTGTCATCTACATCAATGGTTTGGAAGAGAACATACTGGGCAAGATTAGCAAGTTTGCAAATTATACAAAAATGGGTTGTTTTGCAGATAGTGCAGATGGTTGTGAAAGATTGCAGCAGGATCTGGGTCGCTTGGCCTGGTGTGCGGAGGAATGGTTGATGGAATTTAATACAGTGAAATGTGAGGTGTTGCATTTTAGGAAGTCTAACCTAGGCAGTACCTACACAGTGTCTTGGGGCTCTGGGGAGTGTTGTAGAGCAGAGAGAACCAGGAGTGCAGATGCATGGTTGCTTGAAGGTGCAGTCGCAGATAGATAGGGTGGTCAAAAAGGCTTATGGCACCTTCGCCATCAGTCAGAGTATTGAGTATAGAAGTTGGGAGGTGGTTGCAGTTGTATAAGAAGTTGGTAAGGCCGCATTTAGAGTATTGTGTTAAGTTCTGGGCATCATGTTATAGGAAAGGTGTTGTCAAGCTGGAAAGGGCACAAAGAAGATTTATGAAGGTGTTGCCAGGACTTGAGGGTCTGAGCAATAGGGAGAGGTTGAGTAGGCTGGGACTCTATTCCTTGGAGTGCAGGAGGATTGGTGATATTATAGAGGTGTATAAAAACATGCGAGGAATAGATGGGGTAGATGCACAGAGTCTTTTGCCCAGAGTAGAGTAATCGAGGACCAGAGGACATAGGTTTAAGGTGAGGGGGAAATGATTTAACAGGAATCTGAGGGGTTACTTTTTCACACAAAGGGTGGTGGGTGTATGGAACGAGCTGCCAGAGGAGCTAGATTATGACAGATGGCACAATTGGCTAAGTGTTCGGCTGGCGACCGGAAGGTAGCCGGTTCGAATCCCGCTTGGAGTGCATACTGTCGTTGTGTCCTTGGGCAAGACACTTCACCCACCTTTGCCTGTGTGTGAATGTGTGTGAATGTGTGTGAGTGATTGGTGGTGGTCGGAGGGGCCGTAGGCGCAGATTGGCAGCCACGCTTCCGTCAGTCTGCCCCAGGGCAGCTGTGGCTACAGAAGTAGCTTACCACCACCGAGTGTGACTGAGGAGTGAATGAATAATTAGATTAGATTAGATTAGATTAAACTTTATTAATCCCCTTATTCAGGGGAAATTCTGATGTCCTTGCAGCACACTAATAAAAATACAACATAGTATTCAAAAAGAAGTTCAACACAAAACATCCCCCCACAGTGGTTCCCACTGTGGGGGAAGGCACAAAGTCCAGTCCCCATCCTCTTGTCCACCCAAAGTCGGGCCTATTGAGGCCTCCACAGTCGCCGCCACGGCGCCCGATGTTCTCGCCGGGTGATGGTACTCCGGCGTCGGGAGAACCCCAGCGGCTTGGGGTGCCAGGAACGACCGCCTTCCCACCGGAGACCGCGGCTTCCAAGTCAACAGACCGCGCCGGACGGAGCTCCACACACTGGCGATCTCAACGAGAGATCCCAGGCTCCGAGATGTAACGTTCAGCGTCGCAGCTGGCCGCTCCACAGAACCGCGGCTCCACGATGTTCTTATCAGCGGTCCCAGCATACTGGAGTTCCAGCGCGGCGACCCAGGAAAGGCATCGCCCGCTCCGCAATAGCGCTCCAGCTCTGCGCCGCCGCCAAAGCCGATGTTCTGCGCCGCCGCCAAAGCCGATGTTCTGGGCAGGTCCCCTCAGGGAAACGTCGCTCCAGGACCCGCTGGTAGGCCGCAAGGACAGGTCGAAGTCGCTGCTCGGAGGAAGGCAACCCCTCCGACCAGGTAGGGACTCGAAAAGCAGTTTCCCCCTTCCCCCCCACCACCCCCCACACATATAAAGATTAGGCCCCCTGACTACACACTCAACGTACTAAAAATAATAAAAAAGAAGGGAAAAAAAAACGGACATCTGCAGGACAGGCAGCCGTTCAAGACAGCGCCTCCTCCGGAAATGGATGTAATGCGATGTAAAGCGCCTTGAGTATTAGAAAGGCGCTATATAAATCCCATCCATTATTATTATTATTATAGTTGAGGCTGGGACTTACATAATGTTTAAGAAAGAGTTAGACAGGTACATGGATAGGAAAGGGTTGAAGGGATATGGAGAACATAGACAGGTAACTTTTTGGGTCGGGACCTTTCTTCAGACCCAAACCCAAAACATTGCCTCCCCATGTTTTCCAAGGATGCTGCAAGACCCACTGATTAACCCCAGCACTTTGTGTCTTTCTTTGTTAACCAGCATCTGCAGTTCCTTGTTTCTACAAATTACATGCTCATTTAGCTCCATCATGTGGTCAGTCACATTAACGGGATAAGGGACTGATGTTTGACAAAATGCGATCTTGCTTCCAACTCAGGCCCATACGAAACTTTTCGAAAAGGGAGGTGGCATGACAGGTTTACAAAAATTTTATGTGAAATCAGTGCACGCAGCGCATATCACAAGAGCGAAGCACGAAGTCCCTAGCGGCCGGGCCCAGGGCCCGCTTAAGGGCCCTGGAAGCTCTGGGGTTTTAGATGCTTTCTGGTGCATTCTGAGCCTTAATTTGGAGCATTTGTGCACCAAATGTATGACCAATATTTAAGAAGTAATTTTGGTTTAGTCAAGAGTGATGAGTGGGTGGAATGGGATGATCGGGGTCATTGTTGTATACATTATCTTAAATCAAGAATTGAAGTTGTCCTTGCTTTAATAATCAAGTTGTACTGTTGTAAAATGTTATAAAGGAGCATGCAAAAACTGCAAATAAAATACTGTAAGTTTTTGCAGTAATTAAAACCTTTTTTTAGAAAATGTTTTGTGTGCTGATTTGATTGCATGTTACTGTTCGACTCTGTTAGTGTGTGCAGTGCATCTTTAATGGTCCTCCTGACCTAACAACTTCACCACATCAATTTCAACATGGAATAGTGATGTGAATACAACATTTAATTCGACTTAAATTTCCATCATGAAAATTGAAGTAAAACTAAATGGTGCATTTACATTATTAAGAATGACTAAGTCCGAAGAAGGGTCTCGAAATGGCAATGGAAATGAAATGAAATGAAAATGAGATGAGTTGTTTGGCCTGCCCTGTGCTTGAAGCTCAAATGGCAATGGAAATGAAATGAAATGAAAATGAGATGTTGTTTTGCCTGCCCTGTGCTTGAAAATGAAATGGAAATGAAATGAAATGAGTTGTTTGGACTGCCTGAAACCACTCATTTCGGCCCACATGGCCCCTATTAGCTGAGAAATCCCTTTTGCCGAAAATGCCTGTATTAGCCCAGGAAGAGCATTTTGGCCCAAAAGGCCCGTGCCAGGCCAGAAAACGACCAGAACGAGTGCCTTTCACTGATATTCCACTCTGATTTTTATGTAAACAGACTTCAGCCCATCAGTCGTGTACTACCCCAGGAGGAGTCCCTTCGGCCCATCAGTAAGTATTCACACTGCAAGTATTATAGTTCAACCCAGTATTTTTCTCCCTCCCTTCATTGGCTCCCAGTGAGATCTAGGCCATAATAGGCTTTCCTCCTTCATTGCTGTGATCTGCAGAAAAATATGAAAAATGTCTAAAATTGATTCTCCACTCTCCCCCTTCTCTCACAGAGTCTATCACCTGTTTTGGGCAGAATTTCTGGCATATTCTGAGCTGCCAGCCCACCAGCCCTGAGTGACGGAGCTGCCAGCCCACCAGGCCTGAGTGACTGAGCTGCCATCCACCAGACCTGAGTGACGGAGCTGCCAGCCCACCAGGCCTGAGTGACTGAGCTGCCATCCACCAGACCTGAGTGACTGAGCTGCCAGCCCACGAGGCCTGAGTGACTGAGCTGCCAGCCCACCAGGCCTGAGTGATTGAGCTGCCAGCCCACCAGGCCTGAGTGACTGAGCTGCCAGCCCAAGAATCCATTCAGCCCACAATGTCCACACTAGCCCTCTGGAAACCAGTCCCTTCAGCCCACAACACCTATACTAGTGCTCCAGAAAGCCCCCACTCCCCCACTGGCCACCAATATTGGAATTGGTGGAGAGGTGGAATATTGCGTTGGGGGACCAGCTATCCCGTGTGAACATGCAAGTTCACACGTGCACAGTGCAAGTTTCTTGGCGGGTTTTTCAAACATGGATTGTCGTTATCTTAAGAGTATTTTAAGAAACAAAGAGCGAAGAATGGAGTTCGTGTACAAATAATGTGGTAAGTAAATTTCTTTGAGCTACTGTATTTCCCGGCAATGAAGATGCTATTTTTTACCCTAAAATAAGGCCCGGAAATTTACCTGCGTCTTGGAGGCCGAAGGCTAGATTGTTAGCCAACAAAGATAGACTATGGCCAAATCGCTTTTAAAACATGGGGAGGACACAATGAGGCCTAACACAGGGGGCGGAAACCTACGGCCCGGATCCGACCCGTAACCCAAACTCAAGCGAACCCAAGCGAGCCGACCTTGAAACTGCAGCCATTCGCAGGGCACGCAACCGACCTGGATGTCAGAGCCAGACCTGGGGCAAGCGAGCCGACCTGGGCGGTACGGCCAGTCCCGTGGCACGCGGGCTTTGGAGGTGTGTGGCAATTGTTAGTCAAGTGAGAATAACAGAGAGAACTGCTGCCTTGTCAACAGAAGCAGTTGGTATTAGTTTTGAAATTCTCGTTATCCCTATTTTTGACCTGCCACGGAGACCTGACAGTGAGGGGACCAGCTCAAGAGCACAATCATAGAGCAGAGCGGGTCAGCGGGCGATGGATAACAGGACAGTGGGCGGTGGAGCTTTCTCCTGTGTCAGCGCAAGTAACCTCAATTGGCCCCTTGAACTAGTATTGTCATTCAATAATATCACAACTGATTCAACTTGTCCCAGTGTGCTCCCGTTTTTCCCACCATCTCTCCACCTGCCGTTACCCTCCACCCCCACCCATTCAGTCATGCAGAATGGAGATATGGAAGCCTTGGGCAAATTGAATTGTTATTTTCTTTATTTTTATTTTTTATTTTTTATTATTTTGTGTGTGAGAAATTCTATGTCCCGCCAGGCTTTTTTTCAAAATTTAGCTACTCAAAAAGGGGGTGCGTCTTCGACGCAGGTGTGTCTTCATTGCCGGGAAAGACGGTATATGTTTTTAAATACTTTATTAAGAGATAAGGCTTTTGAAGACAAATTACTTTATAAAAGTCGACTGACTGCCTACCGGAGAAAACAATCTGTGCATGCGCGGTTTTCAAGATTTTTTTAAAGCCGACTGACTGCCTACCCTGTCTAATTACTAACGGCACTACCATGCCACCATGTATCACTCTATGACAAGTTAGACCACCTGCTTTGTAAAAAAGGGCAAGCAGTATTTTTCAGAACCAAGGATAACCGATGTTGATGTCCGCCGAGCTTCACAGTCGTGTATCTCTGGCTTCTTATAAGTTGTCTCCTCCCCCCTTCTCCCCCCCCCCTCTTTTAACGGACTTACTTTACATTGTGTTTTAACCATCTTTTTACAGCGCCAACCTTCCTCTTCATCGCGGTGTGTGTCTGCATCACCTTGGCTTTGCACTGTGTGAATTTTTTAGACAACGCTTCCCCTGCTTGCCCTGTCCCCTGCCTGCATAACGGGGTGGTGAAGGAAACGTGTGTGTGTGTGTTGCACTCTGACAGTCGTCGTTCCATTTGCCGGTTTTTCAGGCGACTGCCGGCAACTTGACAGTCGCCGGCAGTCCGCTGAAAAATCACCTAAGTGGGACAGGCCCATAAAGAGATTGAAGATGCAATAATCCAGAACAAAAACAGACGCTGGAAGAAGTTGACCTGCTGAGTTCGCCAAGACTAAATTAAAACCTGTTCCATTGATTTTAGTGTGGCAAACATTAACGTTGCTTCTCTTTCCCACAGCTGCTGCCTCACCTAATAAGTATACCCTAGGATTTTCTGTTTACAATTGCGATTTGAAGTTTATATGAGGCTTCAACTGCTGTGAAATAATTACCTTGACTTTTCAGGTTGAATAGGCCTAAACATAACAGACAAAAATAGCAAAATGCACAAAACTTCAAGGGATAGACACAAAATGCTGGAGTAACTCAGCAGGTCAGGTGAAGTTTTGAGTCGGAGCCCTTCTTCAGACTGTACGGAGAGGTGCAATACATCATCCTCCAACATTATCTGCACCTCCAATGGGATTTCACTAGGGCACATCTTTCCATTTCCACCCCTTTCCGCAGAGACCATTCCCTCAGTAATTCCCTGGTTCACTGGTATACCTTTTCTTCAGAGATGTTGCCTGACCCACTGAGTTACTCCAGCACTCTATGCATATCTTTGGTATAAACCAGCATTTGCAGATCCATGGTTCTAAAGCTTCATTCAAGGGATGACAGGTCCATCACCTGGTGGCTCAGCATTGAGATGAGGATAGGTGATTTGGAGTGGGATATTTGTTATACTGATTGTGTTGGGAAGGGTGATTATAGGGTGATGGGTTGTATATATGACTAAGAGATACTGTATAGTATATGAGGGTTTTTTTTCTTTTTTTTTCTCTCTTTTTATGTATGGCTTTGAAAAATTTGATTATTGTACAAATGTAAATAATTTGGTGTACATATGGCAATAGCTGTTTATAGCTTATAAATTTGTATAAGATAACCAGACTAAGTGAGACCCGTTGGGTCCCAGCATCACACTGGAGGGTTGGTCACCCAACGCAATATTCTACCTCTCCACCAATTCCAATATTGCTGGCCAGTGGGGGGGGGGGGTGCTTTCTGTTGCGCTAGTTTGTACTATTTTTTATTTGTTGATCACACACACCCTCCACCTCACACAGATACTCACACACAGACTCTCTCTCTCTCTCACACACACACACACTCATTCATACACACACGCAGACTCATTCACACACACACGCACGCACTCATACACACACACACACACACACACACACACACACACACACACACACACACACACACACACACACACACACACACACACACACACACACACACACACACGCACACACACACACACACACACACACACACACACACACACACACACACACACACACACACACACACACACACACACACACACACACACACACACACACACACACACACACACACACACACACTGTGTAAAACGAATGTTTAAAGCCTCCTGTAGAGGCTGCTGGTGCTGAAGCAAAAATGTGCTTTAAACAACATCCAACAAACACACTCACCATAGCCAGAGCAGTCAGCTCTCTTGAATTATTCAACGGCGCCTGCACTCGGCGCCATCCTGACGTCACCCTCTCACTTCTTGCCTCGAACTGGAAATGAGGCACTCAGCGCCAGCATGCCGCTAACCAGAAATGACGTCATCGGCACCATCTTGCAACTAAGCGAAAATCACAGAATGAGCGCCAATTTTGAAATTAAACTCAGTCCTGATCTAATAAAATGTTTATTCACGCTTTATCCATCTGAAAACAGTTGCAAGCAAGCCCTTTAAAAGCCAAGCCAATTGAACAAAAACACTTTGCAAGCCAACAAAACACGTTTGCTGAAAGCCTTTTAAAAAGTCAACCCAATTGGGCAAGAACACTTTGCAAGCCAACAAAACACATTTGCTGAAAGCCCTTTAAAAAGCCAACCCAATTGGGCAAAAACACTCTGCAAGCTAACAAAACACATTTGCTGAAAGCCCTTTAAAAAGCCAACCCAATTGGGCAAAAACACTTTGCAAGCCAAAAAAACACATTTGCTGAAAGCCCTTTAAAAAGCCAACCCAAGTGGGCAAAAACACTTTGCAAGCCAACAAAACACATTTGCTTAAAGCCCTTTAAAAAGCCAACCCAATTGGGAAAACACTTTGCAAACAACAAACACATTTGCTGAAAACCACATCCCGGGGACTCACCGTGGAGTAGACGTGCGTTCAGTGTTATTCGCAGCTCAGAGAGCCATGATCCTCTCGCTTCCTCCGTCTGGCAGAGACTGAGTGAGGCATGACACTTCTGGGTTTTATAATCCCTCCCCCTGCCGCCAGCGGGGGCAGCAGAGAGAATGGCGAATTTTTTTAAAACATTAATATCTCTTTGATTTTTCATAGATGGGAAAAATCCTCCAGTCCAGTAGGGGGGCTCTGAGCGAGGTGGCCAAAAATGACGGCCGTAAGTGGCGGCGTTCTCTCGGAAATCACATCACAGTAAGTCAAAAGCAGTTAAGATCTTACTTTTAGTAATATAGATTATAAACAGTTGAATAAGGGGTGGGAATTAATAAGCTTTGGCTGCTTCCTGCTTCTTTTCGGACACATACGATTTCATTTATTTATAAATATTGTTTATGACACTTTATAAATATTCTTGTTTTGTTTTTTGTATGCTGTTTCACACTTGCTTTTTATTCTTTTATTCTGTTCGAAATAAAGAATTAAATAAATTGTCAATTATCATGCTCTAAAAAGTTGCCTGTCGTATTTTATCTTAAACTTTACCACTGTAACAATATTATGCTAATGAGTTTAGTTTATTGTCACGTGTACCGAGGTGTAGTGAAAAGCTTTTGTTGCGTGCTAACCTGCTATAATCTACAATACATAGGCCCCACTATCAATATTATGAGATGATTATTTTCCTCCCATGTTAGTGTAACTATCTCCACAGCACCATACTCCCTCAAATATAAGAGAAAATAGTCTTCCCAATATGGAATATTCCAAATAATGTTTCTCACACATTTTGTGTTTCCGTCTCATCATCTGCTTTCTGCATATTTGCTGTCAGTTGTTTTCATGAACAGTTTCCCTGCACAAGGAACACATGTGAACTACATTCTCTGAATGTGATTGTGTTGTTGGCTTACGATAAACCATTCCCACAGATGAAGCTTATCATTTTTATTTACCAAAGGCTTAATGCCTGCTACGTATTTGGTGTAGTGGCAGTTTATTATATCGTTCAAGGTATTTTTCCTCTAGCCACTATGATTAAAGACAGGGATAAGGAAATAGTTTTGTTACGCATGCGAGCTCTCCACGAGACATTCAAAGCCGTCCAAAGATAAACCTTCAAAACACAGTCTCTTAATTAATAGTTTCTTTATTGTCGTAGTAAAAACAGTAAGATATTCATCCAAACTTCTCCTTGTTTAAGTACATTTTGATCTTACTCGTAGTCAAACTCGTGCATGGTCAAAAGCTGTGCCTTTCCCATGCTTCTTAAAAACTAAAACTAAAAATCACTGGCGCGTCTGCCTGAAAATCCCAGCCACAAACACGCCTCCGACCACGTAATACATCCCACCCACATAATTACAGGCAGATAAAATTTAAAGGTAACTGATTATAGTTAAAGCACACTGAGTTAAGCTAAATGGCTATTACATACCGGCCTCTAATTGTTCTGAATATATAACGAGGCAATTATAAAAATACATCAAAAAAGTCTTGTGCGGACATGGCGCCGACGGACGAGAGGCCGAAGCAAAGAAGTCGAAGCCTAAGAACCGAATGGACACGAGGCCCGAAACGCCAATAAACCGAAAGATTACGAAGATGAAACGCCTACTAACCAAAAGGATGGGACGCCTAAATGTAAACTAACCGAAAGGGCGGGACGCCTAAAAGCCAACGAACTGAAAAGCTGCATCGCCTAAAAGCAAACTAAAGGGCCTGTCCCACGAGCATGCGACCTGCATGCAGCAAGCGCGACCAAACCGGAAGCGGGGGCCGCGCGGAGGTCGAGTGATCCCCGTACAGGGCCGGTCCCACCAGCATGCGCCTGCATGCGGCGAGCGCGACCAAATCGGAAGCGGGGGCCGCGTGGAGGTCGAGTGAGTGACGTGAAGTTCGAGCGAAGTCCGCGGGAAGTTCGCGCGTGACGTACGGCGTTGAGACGCTGCGTACGGCATCGAGACGCTGCGCATGCCCGTCGAGGCGCTGCATACGGCGTCGAGGCGGCTGCGGGCCGGCAAGCCGTTGCCGCACGGAATCTTTGAACGGTCAGTTTTTCGGAGCCCCTCGCGATGTCGGGACCAGCTCCACACAACTCCATACGGCTCCGGCGATCGAAGTGGGACTGGCCCCGCGAGGCCGTACGGCTCAAGCGACCACGTTAGGTCGCGCTTGCCGCATGGAGTCGCATGCTCGTGGGACAGGCCCTTTACCAAATGGCCGCTCTGTCGAAACGCCACCTACCCGAAAGGCGGCTTCGCCTACAGGCCAACGAACCGACTGCCGCTCAACAGAAAATTCCAATAACGGGCATGACGTTGCCGGGGGGCGGGACTTGTCAGCGATTGGTCCAGACCCCCGCGTCCACCACATACATCACTGTGAAGGCATGAACATTGTCCCAAACCTTTGCTCCACCCGACCCGCAGCCCGCGGATGGTGGCCGTGGGAGAGTGGGGGATGTCCCGAGAGATGCACACCGAGAGAAGCGTTTCGGGTCGCGACCTTTCAGACACACTCTGAAGAATGGTCTCGGCACGAAACGCCACTCATTCCTTCTCTCCAGAGATGCTGCCTGTTTGTGCGTGGGAGCTAGGGTGCGTTCCGCAAGCACTGAGACGGTAATAAATAAACCTCTGTCCCCGCCATGGGGGTGAATCACCTTGGTGTGGGGGTTGGGGTCCGATAGCGGTGCATCTCGGTCAGTGACTGTGGGACGCTCCCGTGGGTGGAGACGGAGGAGAGAGAAAAGGGGGAGAGAAGGGGAGAGAGAGAAGGGAGAGAGGGGGGGAGAGAGAAGGGAGAGAGAGAGGAGGGAGAGAGAGAGGAGGGAGAGAGAGAGGAGGGAGGAGGGAGGGAGAGAGAGAGGGGGGGAGAGAGAGAGGGGGGGAAACAGAGGGGGGGGGCGAGAGAGAGGGGGGAGAGAGAGAGAGGGGAGAGAGAGGAGGGAGAGAGAGAGAAGGGAGAGAGAGAGAAGAGGGGAGAGAGAAGGGGGAGACAGGAGCGTGGGGTTCATTTTCCCACACAAGCCATAGGTGACTGGGGAATCTGAACTCAAGCACCGAGTTGAAAGTGGCCGAAGGTGCGCATCCCTCGGGACATCCCCCACTCTCCCACGGCCACCCTCCGCGGGCTGCGGGTCGGGTGGAGCAGAGGTTTGGGACAATGTTCATGCCTTCACAGTGATGTGATGGACGAGGGGGTCCGGACCAATTGCTGACAAGTCCCGCCCCCCGGCAACGTCATGTCCGTTATTGGACGTTTCTGTTGAGCGGCAGTTGGTCCTTTGGCCTGTAGGTGACACCGCCTTCCAGGTAGGTGGTGTTTCGACAGAGCGGCCATTCGGTAAGTTTGCTTTAAAGCGTCCCGCCCTTTTGGTTAATTTGCATTTAGACATCCCGTCCTTTCGGTTAGTAGGCGTTTTGTCTTCAGACTCTTTCGGTTTATTGGCATTTCAGCCTCGTTTCCATTCGGTTCTTTGGCTTCAACTTCTTTGCTTCGGATTCTTGTCTGTCGGCGCCACGTCTGGGTACCAAAAAAGTAGCTATAAAGGCTTAACATATATCAAAATCAAAAAATAGCATGCATTATATATCCGCATTCAGATTTCTTCAGTGATTCTTCCATCTTCACCTTCGCCTTCTAGAAGCAAGCATAACTTGGTTATTGGTCTTATTAAAACGTTATTCTTAGTCTGAAGTCATACCGTGCGCACAAAACCCTTAACATCAGGCATGATCCCCAGTATATAGTCCAAAACACAAAAGTCCAAAGTTTTGACAGCATGAAACTTCTTCCTCCATGTCCGATCAACTCATGGATATGTCGTAAAGATAATGTTGATATGTGAAAGTCCTTCAAGAGAATAATAGGATTTTTAGCAATAACGTTCACTGTGAGGTTTTGTTTAATTTCCGGATCATTAGCAGAGATTTCAAATCCCAGGTCAAGTTTTGGCCATTCACTGTCTGGCTTACAGAGAAACTCTGGTCCATTGATCCATCTCTTATTGCTTAAGAAGCAATCTGCTGTCAGTCCTCTAGAAGCTTCATCTGCAGGGTTTCTTTTGTGTTGACATATTTCCATTGTGAAACATTAGTAGCTTCCAAACAAAAGAGATTCTGTCTGCTACAAATGTCAAAAAACTTTTGTTCTCATTGTTGAAGTATTTAAGTACCGTGGTACTCTCAGTCCAGAAGATAGATTCTTCCAGTTGAAGCTGTAGTTCTTTTTGCAGCAATATGTCAACTTTAACAGCTAAGACTTCGGCAGTAAGTTCCATTCTGGAATTAGCCACTTTCACTGGCATCTGAGAAATGATGCAGCTGTGCACATCTGATCTTACCAAAGCTTGTAGGCTGCATGCACTGGTCTACTTTGAATTCTGAGATCTTGTTGAGATCTTCTAACCATTCTGTCCATCGGTGAGAGGAAGTTTGTGTTATACTCTCATCCCATCCAAGTTTTTCCTTACAAAGAACCTGCAAAATCAACTTGCCTGGCAGTGTAAATGGTGCAAGGAATCCCAAAGGGTCATAAACGGAACCAATCACGGATAGGATACGCCTTCTAGTACATGGTCGCTCTTGGATCGAGATTCTAAACTTGAACACATCTGCTTCAACGCACCAGTGCCGTACCAAAGCTCTTTACATTGGCAAATTGTCTTTGTTCAAATCCAACTCTCTGGTCTCTTTGGCTCAGTCATCTGGTGGAATGCTTTCCAATACAACATGACTGTTGCTGATCCACTTGGAAAGCGTGAATCCTCCCTTATTGCAGAGGGAAGTCAGATGTTTTACCATTTGAATTGCTTCCTGCTCAGTAGACATGGAATTTAAGCTAAATGGCTCCTATATTTGGGTTGAGGATTATGCCATGATCAGCGACAATATGTGGACCCACTATCAATGTAATGCAGTGATTATTTCCCCAAATTCCAGTGCAATGTCTAAAATGGGATATGGATAAAACATTTTCCCAATAAATCAATGGAGTTTAGTTAAGGTTATTATTCCCATGTGTACCGAGTTACAGTGAAATGCTTTTGTTGTGTATCCAGTCAACGAAGAGGCATTACATAATTACAATCAAGCCGTCCACAGTGTAAAGATGAAGGGTAAAGGATAAAACATTTAGTGCAAGATAACGTCCAATTGAAGATATGTATAAAAAGGAACCGCAGATGCTGGTTTGCTGAAGATAGAAACAAAATTCTGAAGTAACTCAGTGGGTCAGGCAGCATCTCTGGAGAAAATGAATAGGTGACATTTCGGGTCGAGACCCTCCATCAGACTGAGTCAGGAAGGGGGACTGACTCACAAGACCGCAAGAAATTGCGACGAATTGTGAACGCAGCCCAGACCATCACATAAACCAACCTCCCTCTATTGACTCCAAGTATACATCACGTTGCCTCGGCAAGGCCAGCAGCATAATCAAAGACGAGTTGCACCTTGGCCACTCCTTCTTCTCCCTTCCCCACATCAGGGAAAAGGTATAGAAGTGTGAAAACGCACACCTCCAGATTCAGGGAATCCGCGCTGCGCGAGGAGGAGGAGGATGTCTTCGGGGCAGCCGCCCCAGGTAGGCCCGCCCTATCGGGTGGCTAGGCCTTGAGCAGCGGCCGGCGGGGTAATGGACGGGCCCGCTCTCTCTCTCCGCTCCCGAGGCCATCAGGCGGGAGATCTTCGGGTATCCGCCCCAGGTAGGCCCGCCCTATCGGGTGGCTAGGCCTTGAGCAGCGGCCAGCAGGGTAATAGATGGGCCCGCTCTCTCTCCTCACCGTCAGGCGGGAGTCGGTGATACTGCAGGTGGTGTCGGTGATGCTGGGCAGCTACACTCATAGCCCCTGCAGCAGCTGGTGGGGGAGTGTTGGCAGACGCAGCCTCTCAGCCCCCTAGGGCAGCTCCGGGCAGGTGCTGCGGGAAGGAAAGCGAGGGCTGAGGCTGCTGCACTTCTGACTGTTGCGGTGGGTCAGGGACGTGGGCGGGCGACCCTGGCAGCCTGCAATCAGCTAGGCCAGGCATTGGCGGGAATCAGGCGGCCCGACTACAGAGCCCAAGATGGCGTACGGTTGCCGTGCAGAGTTGATGGCTGCATACATAGCATTAATTACCGTAGAGCTAGGCTGGGCTGTCGGCTGCAGTCATCAGCTCACCACCAATTTGGAATCCAAAATATCTGTTTTGGAACGTCATGAAGAGAGAGGAAGCGGAAGAGCAAGAGAGCGAGAGAGGGAAGGTCAGTTCTTATAGAAACATAGAAAATAGGTGCAGGAGTAGGCCATTCGGCCCTTCGAGCCTGCACCGCCATTTAATATGATCATGGCTGATCATCCAACTCAGTATCCTGTACCTGCCTTCTCTCCATACCCCCTGATCCCTTTAGCCACAAGGGCCACATCTAACTCCCTCTTAAATATAGCCAATGAACTGGCCTCAACTACCTTCTGTGGCAGAGAATTCCAGAGATTCACCACTCTCTGTGTGAACATGTTTTCCTCATCTCGGTCCTAAAAGATTTCCCACTTATCCTTAAACTGTGACCCCTTGTTCTGGACTTCCCCAACATCGGGAACAATCTTCCTGCATCTAGCCTGTCCAACCCCTTAATAATTTTGTAGGTTTCTATAAGATCCCCCCTCAATCTTCTAAATTCTAGCGAGTACAAGCCGAGTCTACCAGTCTTATATACTAGGGCACTCCCCCATACATTCCGTGACTCCTTCCCATGGCTGCCGAGGATTCGCATAGCAGAGTGGCTGAACCACTAGGTGCCCCCACAGGATTACCTTTACAACCATAGATGATGCATTGCTAAATGCAATAGTTAAACTTTCAGCATTAAACATTTCCTAGTTACCTTATCAAATTTGTGTCCGGTATTTACTTTCCAAGAGCTCCATTGGGGGATCCAGTTTTTTAGAGAATTGCTTGTCTTTCGGACTCAATTACCAACAACATACTAGAGGAAGGGAATAATTTGATCAACTGTGAATCAAAGGAAACTAAGTTCCAAGTAAATAACATTAACCACTGCAGGAGCAACATTTCCAAAACCAGAAGTCACAAACAGATTTCTAGTCAAAGTTTGTGAAATGTGACCCAAAAAATAATATATACTAAATAATAATGCAGAATTAAGCTTGTGAAAACCACACTGCATCATCAAATTAAAATGCTCCAATATCTTTAAAAGCATTTCCTTAAATATTTCTAATACTGCTGACTTTTTGATGATTTCCCATACATGGAAAAAAAACCCTGCAGATTGTTAAACTTTCAAACAAAACCAAATGCTGGATGAATTCTTTATGGCAGAGATAGATAGATTATTGACTTGTACAGGTGTCAGGGGTTATGGAGATAATGCAGGAGAATGGGTTAGGAGGGAGAGATAGACCAGCCAGATATTGAATGGCGGAGTACACTTGACTACTGCTCCTATCACTTATGACCTTATTAATTCAGCCAGTCAAGCAGCACCTCTGGAAAGAGAAGGCAACCTTGTTGTCAGGTTGAAAATTATTCATCAGACCAGAAACATTAACAGTTTTTTCTTCCCGTAGATACTGCTTGACTGGCTGAGTTCTTTCAGCATTTAGGTTTTCTGTTTCCCCATATACTGAATCTTGCTACAGCTAGACACAAAAAGCTGGAGTAACTTAGCAGGTCAGACAGCAGTGAATGGGTGACGTTTCGTGTCGAGACCTTTCTTCAGACTGAGAGTCAGGGGAAAGAGAAACGAGAAATATAGACAATGATATAGAAAGATATAGAACAAGTGAATGGAAGATATGCAAAAAAGTAACAATGATAAAGGAGCCAGGCCATTATTAGCTGTGGGCTAGGTGAAGACATTATAGACAATGAGACTCTACAAGACAACTGAACCTAGTAAAATGCCGTGGGTGGGGGAGGGACGGAGAGAGGGAAAGCAAGGGTTACTTGAAGTTAGAGAAATCAATATTTCATACTGCTGGGTTGTAAGCTGCTGAAGATGCACATATGATTAGGTCACCCGCATCCACCCCACATCCCTCCCTCATTCTCATTATTCCAACTCTGGCCAAAGCAAATGGCAGGCAAGACAAGACTGGGAGAGCACGAACAGAGATCAGTTATTTTATCGAATAATATTTAACATTGTATATTAAATACTTACTGACAATCAAAATCACCAGAATAACAAGGCTCCCAAGTAATCGAATTAAATTGGATTTGTTGGTAGATGGAACCATTAGATTCCTAATGCATTGTCCAATTCTCACCCAAGTAGAAAACATAACTTTAACACTTTTAAAGCAACAAGATCTAAGTCACTAGGAGTTAATAACTGTAAATTATCAAGATTTTAAATCAACAATTTCAATATTCCACTTTGAATGATAGGGACTGAAGAAGAGTCTCGACCCGAAACGTCACCTATTCCTTTTCTCCAGATATGGTGCCTGACCCGCTGAGTTATTCCAGCATTTTGTGTCTATCTTTGGTGTAAATTCTTCCTCAGAATTATAAATGGTCTATCTCTGGCCTTCTCAGTTCAGAATGGTGCAGTATGTTTTTCTTGTTGCAGGATTTTAAGGGATTTGGAAAGTTGCAGGGATTTATTCTGAAATGTGAATGCTGAAAAACTCATTCCCACATCTTAAACCAAGGGTTGAAATAGTGTTGATTTTTTTGCTGTGGTATATAATGCATTCTCAGGATTGGGAATTGCAAGATTCTACTCCAAAACTTGTATCAATTCATAATATTTACCAAGGTCTAGAATGACATAACGTATTCATCCATTAGTTCTCAATTCTTGTTTTCCCTCTAATAAAAGCAATCCTAACGCAAACGTCATAAAAGTCCTACAGGATGGCATGGTGACGCAGCGGTAGAGTTGCTGACTTACAGCTCCAGAGACTCATGTTTGATCCTGACCAGGTCTGCTGTCTGTACAGAGTTTGTACATTCTCCCTGTGACCTGCATGGGTTCTCTCCGGGTGCTCTGGTTTCCTCCCACACTCCAAAGACATACAAGTTTATAGGTTAATTGGCTTTGGTAAAAATTGTAAATTGTTCCTAGTGTGTGTATGATAGTATTAATGTACGGGGATCGCTGGTCAGCGTGGACTCGGTGGGCTGAAGAGCCTGTTTCTGTGTTGTATCTCTAAACTAAACTATCGGGTGGCGCCATCGAATGTGGCAACCTTGCCAGCAGCTGTCCATCCCTTCACCCTTTTTGTTATTTTAAGTGTCTAAAAGTATGTTTTTAAAGGTCCTTTTTATATGGGGGGTGGGGAATAGGGGGAAACCGTTTCCCAGTCACTTCCTGGTTCGAGATACATCTTTTCGCCGAGGCGCAACTTCGCCCCTCCCTCGTTGCCTACCATCCGGATTGGCGCGGCCTTTCCTGCCAGAGCTTCAGTGCGGGACGATGCCTTACCGGGGATCGCCGTGTTGGAGCTCTGGAGTGTTGGGCCCGCTGAGTTGAACACCGCGGATCTGTGGTTTGCGGAGCTTCTAGCTGACTTTGCCGAGGGTCGCCAGCGATGAATATCAATCCAGTTCGGCCAGTGGACTTAGGGAGCCGCGGTCTCCGGTCGGAAGTGGCCGATTCGGAACCTCCAAGCCGCTGAGAGCGTTCTTCCGTTCCGACGCCGGAGCTCAGATCATCCCGTCGAGAGCCTGTACATTGGGCTGCCCATAGCGGCGACTGCGGAGGGTTCAAAGGCCCCGACCACGGGTGAACAAAGAGGAAAACGACTGAACTTTATTGCCTTCCCTCACAGTGGGGAACGTTGATTCCGCTGTGGGGATGTTCATGTTAAATTCTATCGTGTATTGTGTTGTATTCTATCGTGTAGCCTCTTTGTAGAGCTGTGTAATCTTTCTTCAATGCCTTGAGAACCTCTTCTTTTCAAGTTCCTTATGAAAGTTAACACCCATTCTTCTACCATTGCAACCAGAACTCATTGTATTAAAACATTCTCAACCCCTGACAAGTTTAGTTTAGTTTAGTTTAGAGAAACAGACCCTTCGGCCCGCCGAGTCCATGTCGACCACCAATACTAACACTATCCTGCACACACTAGGGACAATTTCGTTTCACCATTTTGCCAAGCAAATTAACCTACAAACCCGCACCTCTTTGGAGAGTGGCAAGAAACTGGAAATCCCAGAGAAAACTCACACAGGTCAAGGGGAGAATATGTAAACTCCGTACAGACAGCACCCATTGTCAGGATCGAACCCGGGTCTCTGGCGCTGTAAGGCAGGAACTCTACCGCTACACTACCATGCCACCCCAAGCCTTGGTTCTGTTTGCAGTTACCTTAAGCCTGTATCCTTTGCTTACTGAACTTTGTGGCAGTGGAAGCAGTTTATTTTAATCTATTCTGTAAGACTTCATGTAATTATGAACATCCGTATAAATTTATTTTTCTCTCAAAAGAAACCCCCAGTTTTGTTAGTCTCTCTATCCCCAGTCATGGTTATATTCGAGTAAATATCCTCTCCAGGGGCTTTCAACCTTATGAGGATGAGGAGAGATCTTATAGAGGTGTATAAAATAGTAAGATTAAATGAGAACTTACCAGTTTGAAGTTTGATCTTTATTTTATGAGGAGTTACGTCGAGGGATTACGTGAAGACCCCGCAAGCACGCATGTGCGTTATTCTTCAAAGCAGCAGTGTGAAATCACAGACAACAGTAGATGAAATAAACATAGTAAGATAAAAAGAACTAGAATACCAGTTGACCTTTATGATTGAGGGTGGGCGCGGAGGGCACATAATCCCTCGACGTAACTCCTCACAAAATAAAGATCAAACTTCAAACTGGTAAGTTCTCGTTTAATCTTACTATTTTACTTCGGAGTCACGTGAGTGACTACGTGAAGATTTTAAAGATCTGTGATTTCATGCCGTGGAACGAGTCCATGCTTCACTCACTGCCTTAGTTGACCAGGGGAGGAAATATGTTATCGTATTCAGACATGAATAATGACAATAGTAACCTCCCTCACCCGGGAGGAACTATGAACAGAACTTATCATAGAGTTCGTAGATGCCCCCGATCTGGTAATGGGTTAGTACTAAATGTGTGGAAAATTGCTAGATTGACCATCCTGCAACCGCTAGGATGTAGTCCCGCTAACTTCCTTAACCCTGCTGCTGAGGTTGTTGCAGCCTTGGTGGAGTAACTTGAAATATCATTATTTACTCCTGTATAAGCCAGACCCATAACCACCTGAAGATGGTCTGTAGTGATACCTTCTTATGAGACTAGATGTAACTAACAATATTGCTAGTTCATAGTCTCTAGGCTCTAGTGATCTAACATTCTGGTGTAGATGTGTGACCATACACAATCGAAGGTTCATGGGATATGTGAACATCTAGTTTGAGATCTGGTGCCCCTGGCCTATTCTGCTTGACTAAGTCATAACATAAGTGTTATTTAGCCTGCAGATATAATCATCCTATCCAGTCAACGTTTATGTAATGACTGGACCCGTTGTGCTGCATGCAGCACTATGAGCATAACCACTTATAAGTGAGTTAGCCCAAGGACAGGGGTGTAGTTGGAGCCCTTCAGCGAAGCGACGTAGCACAATGTTAACACCCCATATCTCTGCGTCCCTAGGCCTGGGAGTTTTCGAGTTGCAGATATCCTTCATAATCTAGAACTCAGAGGGTGACCCCCCAGAGTGGATTCTTCTCCTCCCAGCCAGTATGATGAAAGCACTTTAGGTTTAGTAGATGGCACTTTAAACATAATGATTGTCAAGCCCTCATATGAGCATGAACTACAAGACGTAAGTCATCCGTGCTGAATTATGTAATATAATCATAAAACAAATACGTCCCATCTCTTTATGAGGAAATAATGTTATTTTTTGGTGCTATCCCTGCGATCTGCAGCAAGCACGTTCATGGTTGGTTTAACAACCCGAGTCGCAGGAACGGTCTTCTCAGTCTCCGTAAGTCAATGAATTGATTATATCATGCTGAGGATGGTTTCCTGCGTCACGGCTAGACCAATACCTGTGTCTAGAAATAACCATATAAGGTTCTATCACTCCCCACATCAGTGGGAACCATGGCTGGCTAAGCCCGGCAGGCACTATGAAAATGCCTGAGGCGGGAACTTGCTGAATTTTGCAAACCCGTCTGATGAGGCAGAAATGGAGGAAGACATAAAAGAACATTCCTCCTTAGTGTAGCTAGAATGTAACCATCGCTACTGATATGCCACATTTTTTTTTCACTGGTGATTGAGCCTGGATGCAAGCATCTTGGTCTTTAATGTTCACAATGTGTTTTAATACTTTGTGATCCAACACCCATATTGTGTACCGTAATGAGCTTTGGGTAAACTATCACTGATATTTTTACTTGTTTGCACCCATGTAAATAACATTTACCACCACCGAAGTGTATCAACTTGGACTAGAGCATGCAGATTAGGCACATTTGCATAAACCTTTAATCCACCGAATGCACCCAGTGTCTATAGGTAGTTGATACCATGTAACTGAAGAATTGGTAACTCTCCCATCCACATCTGTAACTATGAGCATGAGCAATTTCTCATTGTGAACAATAGCATCAGTTTGTAATTTAACTGAAGATTTACTGATTTAGTGGAATAGCATAGAGCTGGTAACAATGACCACATGGTACTTGAGTGCATACTTCTTTTGCATGCTATATAGTTCTGATTGTGCAAAGGCCCAAATAGCACAGCTGTAAGCCAATATAAATAGTCAATTATACTTGATGAACGGAAGGCTGTTTGAAAAGGTTTGTTACGGGCTTCAATTAATTCCAACCCCTTACCTCAGGGCGGAATCACAGATGATTAATAGAGTTAAAGGTAATCCCAATAATCAATAATTTCAGTTGGTATCAACTTAAATTTATCTGGACAGATGAGAACCCAATTTCTCAAATGGGTTTTGTGGCTGATACAGCTAACTTTGCAAAATACAGCGTTTAAATCTCATCCAGATAGTTCTTAACAATATTTTTTAGCTTTGAGCAGCCGAAGCACTAAATTAGTAAATAACCTGGGAGCTGGTTAGCCTATTTTGCAATGTTTTTAACTGTATCATTGCCCCATCCAGTTGAATTTCAGATATTTCCGGTGCCCTGTGAATGAAGCTGACCCCATGGGAATTAATAGTCACGAAGTTTCAATGTCTATACTGCACATGCGAGTTGAGCTTGTTGATAATGAACAGGCCTCATCTGTCATAATAGCGAGCCTGCCTAAAGCGACAACTCCAGCCATATTCCGAGACTGTCTCGCTTGTACTGTGCAGTATAAACTAATCTCATCCAACCTTCTTGTAAGTGGTCCACGACCCCATGTTTCAGAAAGAACCAGACCCACCTACCGTCATGGCTACCGGTGGTTTTATGGTAAGCCCAAAAAGACCCTGATGCGGGTTCGATTTCCGTCCTTGATTGGAGCGTAGGGCTGCTGGTATATGTGGATTAGGTGGTATATGTGTCACAGAACCGACAAGGGGGGAGGCAATCTTGGATCTGGTCCTGTGTAATGAAGCAGGATTAATTAAAAATGTCATAGTTAGGGACTCGTTGGGAACAAGTGACCACAATATGGTCGAATTCCATATTCAAATAGAAGGGGAGCAGGTTGAAACTCAGGCTAGGGTGCTTAGTCTAAATAAGAGGGATTATGAAGGTATGAGGACTGAGCTGATCAAAGTTGACTGGGATAGCAGACTCAAGAATAAGACGGTACATGAGCAGTGGTGTACGTTTAAGGGTATACTGTATAACCTTCAAGAAAAATTTATTCCTATGAAGAAAAAAAGGGGTAAGGGTAAGAACAGTCAGCCATGGCTCAGTAAAACTATAAAGGATAGTATTCGGCTGAAGGCAAGGGCATATAAGGTAGCCAGAGATAGTGGGAGGGTAGAGGATTGGGAAGCATTTAAAGGTCAGCAAAAAATAACTAAGAGATTAATTAAGACGGGGAAAATAGACTATGAAAGGAATTTAGCGAACAACATAAAAACTAATAGTAAGAGTTTTTATAGTTATATGAAAAGAAAAAGGGTGGCTAAGGTGAACGTTGGTCCATTGGAGGGTGAGACTGGAGAGTTGTTGGTGGGGAACATGGAAATGGCAAAGGCATTAAACGAGTATTTTGTATCAGTCTTCACCATAGAAGACACAAAAAATATTCCAACGCTGGATAAACAGGGGGCGGTAGGAATGGAGGAGCTAAATACTATTAAGATCACCAAGGAGGTGGTATTAGGGAAATTAATGAGACTGAAGGAGGATAAATCCCCTGGGCCCGATGGATTACATCCAAGGGTCTTGAGGGAGATAGCGGTGGGGATTGTGGATGCATTGGTGATAATTTTCCAAAACTCCCTGGAGGCAGGAACGGTCCCAGTGGATTGGAAAATGGCCAATGTAACACCTATATTTAAAAAAGGAAGTAAACAGAAGGCGGGTAACTATAGACCGGTTAGTCTAACATCGGTGGTGGGTAAAATGTTAGAGACAATTATTAAAGAAACACTAACGGGGCACTTGGATAAACATGACTTCATCGGACAGAACCAGCGTGGTTTTGTGAAGGGGAAGTCCTGTTTAACGAATCTGCTCGAATTCTTTGAGGAAGTAACAACCCGGGTGGATAAAGGGGAACCGGTGGATGTGGTATACTTGGACTTCCAAAAGGCTTTTGACAAGGTGCCACATAAGAGACTCTTGCTAAAAATAAAAAAATTATGGGATTGGGGGTAATATATTAGCATGGGTAGAGGATTGGCTAACAAATAGGAAGCAGAGAGTGGGGATAAATGGTTCATACTCGGGATGGCAACCGGTAACTAGCGGGGTTCCGCAAGGGTCGGTGCTGGGACCCCAGTTGTTCACAATTTATATAAATGATTTGGAGGAGGGAACCAAGTGTAATATATCAAAATTTGCGGACGATACAAAAATGGGAGGAAAAGTAGGGGATGAGGAGGATAGGAAGAGTCTGCAAAAGGATATAGATAAGCTAGGTGAGTGGGCAACAACTTGGCAGATGAAATTTAATACTAATAAATGTGAAGTCATTCACTTTGGGAAAAAAAATGATAGGGCAAGTTATTTTCTAAATGAGGAGGAGCTGCGTTGTAATGCAACGCAAAGGGATCTAGGGGTATTAGTACATGAATCACTAAAAGTTAGTATGCAGGTGCAGCAAGCAATCAGGAAGGCCAATGGAGTTTTGGCCTTTATTGCTAGGGGGATTGAGTATAAAAACACGGAGGTCTTGCTGCAGCTGTACACAGTATTAGTGAGACCACATTTGGAATACTGTGTACAGTTCTGGGGTCCATACTTAAGAAAGGATGTACTAGCCCTGGAGGCAGTGCAGCGAAGGTTTACAAGATTAATTCCTGCAATGAGGGGATTGACATATGAGGAAAGGTTAAGTAGGCTGGAACTCTACTCTTTGGAGTTTAGAAGAATGAGAGGCGATCTCATTGAAACATATAAGATCGTGAGGGGCCTTGATCGGGTGGATGCACCGAGGATGTTCCCAATGATCGGGGAAACTAGAAACTAGGGGACATAGTTGCAGAATAAGGGGGGGCTCTTTTAAAACTGAGATGAGGAAGAACTTCTTCACCCAGAGGGTGGTTAATTTATGGAATTCATTGCCCCAGGGAGCAGTGGAAGCAGAAACTTTAAATATATTTAAGACTAAAATAGATGGTTTTTTAGCTGCCAAGGGGATAAGGGGCTACGGGGAGAGGGCAGGGATATGGACCTAGGTATGGTTAGTATAGTAAGACCTGAGTGATCTCCTGGACAAGTGTCGATCGCCTGGATTGGGGTCGGAGAGGAATTTCCCGGATTTTTTTCCCGAATTGGACCTGGGTTTTTATCCGTTTTTTTGCCTCCCCCAGGAGATCACGAGGTTCTTGGGGTGGAGAGGGGTGATAGCGGTATAAAGGGGAGGGCGAGTGTCTTGTGTTCTGTGTCTTGTGTCTACTGTTTGTGGGTAAGTGTGTCTGTTTAGTGTTCAGCCATGAGCGAATGGCGGTGCGGGCTCGACGGACCTGGTGGACTACTCTCGCACCTACTTTCTATGTTTCTATGTTTCTATGACCCCTTGTCTTTCCAGGTGCATGGTATCTCCCAGCCGGCACCTGTTCCTCGGACATGCTTCCGAGTTCAGAGTCAGTTGCCGACTGACCCCTCACGCTCACCTTCACAGAAGGGAGTTTTGTAGGCAGCCCTGAAAAGGGTGCTGCCACAGGCTCTCGAGGAGACCTGTGCTGATATGGCCCTCCATGGCCAATCAGGATGGGTAAAAGGTCAGAGGACGAACCCATGTCGGAGGGGAACCCTCCTGGCCTGACTTCAGTCTAGGCCTTTCAGACTCCCGTTTTAGCCCTTAACCTCCTCGGGCAGCCGGAGTCTGAATTCGCCGCTGGCTACCCGCTCTTCTGCGGTCCTAGCCGTGTCTTCCATACGGTCCCCGTAGCTGGGGTGTCCCCCAAGCACGGTTCTACCCGCGGTCTTCCACACGGCCCCCGTAGCTGAGGTTTCCACCAAGCACACCACCCCCCCGGCGGTCCCAGTAGAAGGGAGCCGGGTGGCACTGGGGTTCCGACCCCGGACCTCCAGCAGGAGCTCTGAACGTTTCCTGCAGTAACAAAGAGACCTGAAAAAGTTAAAAACTTACTTTCGGATCCGAGCTGTTGGAAGCAGCGCTCCACCAGCCTGTCGTTTGCGCAATGCGAGAGATGATATTACGCGCATGCGTGCTGGCGGGGTCTTCACGTAGTCATTCACGTGACTCCGAAGTAAAATCATGAGAGGAATAGATCGGGTTAGATGCACAGAGTCTCTTGCCCAGAGTAGGTAAATTGAGGATTAGAGGGCAAAGGTTTAAGGTGAAGGGGAAAAGATTTAATTGAAATTTGAGGGGTTACTTTTTCACACAACGGGTAGTGGGTGTATTGAACATGCTGCCAGAGGAGATAGTTGAGGCTGGGACTATCCCAATATTTCAGAAGTAGTTAGACAGGTAAACATAGAAAATAGGTGCAGGAGTAGGCCATTCGGCCCTTCGAGCCTGCACCACCATTCAATATGATCATGGCTGATCATCCAACTCAGTATCCTGTGCCTGCTTTCTCTCCATACCCCCTGATCCCTTTAGCCACAAGGGCCACATCTAACTCCCTCTTAAATATAGCCAATGAACTGGCCTCAACTACATTATGTGGCAGAGAATTCCAGAGATTCACCACTCTCTGTGTAAATTTTTTTTTTCTCATCTTATTCCTAAAAGATTTCCCCTTTATCCTTAAACTGTGACCCCTTGTTCTGGACTTCCCCAACATCGGGAACAATCTTCCTGCATCTAGCCTGTCCAACCCCTTAAGAATTGTGTACGTTTCTATAAGGTCCCCCCTCAATCTTCTAAATTCTAGCGAGTTCAAGCCAAGTCTATCCAGTCTTTCTTCATATGAAAGTCCTGACATCCCAGGAATCAGTCTGGTGAACATTCTCTGTACTCCCTCTATGGCAAGAATGTCCTTCCTCAGATTAGGAGACCAAAACTGTACTCAATACTCCAGGTGTGGTCTCACCAAGACCCTATACAACTGCAGTAGAACCTCCCTGCTCCTATACTCAAATCCTTTTGCTATGAATGCTAACATACCATTCGCTTTCTTCACTGCCTGCTGCACCTACATGCCTACTTTCAATGACTGGTGTACCATGACACCCAGGTCTCATTGCATCTCCCCTTTTCCCAATCGGCCACCATTCAGGTTATAAACTACTTTCCTGTTTTTGCCACCAAAGTGGATAACCTCACACTTATCCACATTATACTGCATCTGCCATGCATTTGCCCACTCACCCAGCCTATCCAAGTCATCTTGCAGCCTCCTAGCGTCCTCCTCACAGCTAACACTGCCCCCCAGCTTCGTGTCATCCGCAAACTTGGAGATGTTGCATTCAGTTCCTTTGTCCAAATCATTAATATATATTGTAAATAGCTGGGGTCCCAGCACTGAGCCTTGTGGTACCCCACTAGTCACTGCCTGCCATTGTGAAAAGGACAGTTTACTCCTACTCTTTGCTTCCTGTCTGCCAGCCAGTTCTCTATCCACATCAATACTGAACCCCCAATACCGTGTGCTTTAAGTTTGTATACTAATCTCTTATGTGGGACCTTGTTGAAAGCCTTCTGAAAGTCCAGATATAACACATCCACTGGTTCTCCCTTATCCACTCTACTAGTTACCTCCATGAAAAATTATATACATGGATCAGACAGGTTTCGAGGGATATGGGCCAAATGCAGGCAGGAGGGACTAGTGTAGATGGGACATGTTGGCCGGTGAGGGCAAGTTGGGCTGAAGAGCTTGTTTCCACGCTCTATGACAAGAGACGGTGCAAAGAATGATCTCACCACTAAAATAGCACAAATAAAAACAATCGTTTGAATGTACCTCTAATTCTGATATTGAAATGTCATTTGTGTTTAATACACATTTTATTTTGTCGGCCATCACTGCTGTAATGTTACATTCCAACGGACTGTCTGCACCCCTGGGAATGAAGATCTTAACGTCACTTTTAGAAAGATCTAAATTATCTATCTTTCGCTGCAAAATAAAAAAAATTGTCAATGGAGAAATAAAAGTTAGAGAATGCCTCAAAATAAGTGAGCTGTGGATGTCAAGCATTTGAAACAATGAAAGAGCTTTTTATTACCATCACTGTTATCAGGAGTTGTTTTTCGTCAATAACCTTTGTAAAGTTGTAAAATATAGGATTCTCGTGGTATATCATATTGACTTGCTGCTCAGATCCACAGAGGCGAAAAAATACAGAGTAGTTACCTGGAATCCCATTTTGCATAAATGGAGATTCACAGGTCCAGGTCCCTTGATCAGCTGAACAATTCTAGACAACAAACAGATAGCAAGGTGTATCAAATCATGAGAGGAATAGATCTGGTAGACGCACAGAGTCTCTTGCCCAGAATAGATTTGTGGACAGAGGTCATCGGTCTAAGGTGAAGGGGGAAAACAATTTAATAAGAATCTGAGGGGTAACCATTTCACACAGAGGGTGGTGGGTGTATGGAAGGATCTGCCAGAGGAGGTAGTTAAGGCAGGGACTATCACAAGGTTTAGAAAGCATTTTGACAGATGCATGGATAGTAGGTTTGGACGGAGATATGGACAAATGCAGGCAGGTGGGAGTAGTGTAGATGGGACGTGTTGGTCGTTGTGGGCAAATTAGGCCTAAGGGCCTGGTTCAACGCTGTATCACTCTATGACTATGACTCCAGCATTAACATAGAGAGTTGACCTACAAATTAAATTGTAATGTCACCATCTGAAAAATCAGTTATTCCACGTTTAATGCACCCTTCAGGAACAGGAAGATAAAATGAACTTACAATCCATGACCTGCGACCTTCAGATAATGATATCTGCATCTGTTTAACCACATCAAATTTTTTTGCCGCTTATTGTCATTCTTCGTCCTCCACTGTAAATAAAAACAGAAAGAAGAAATCAAGACTTTAATAACAGATAAATATTAGTAGAGGACAGGGGGGTCCCTCTGTATCAAACAAGACTAAGGTTTGGCATTTATGGCCAGACTAATATATGTTTGCATCTTCCTACGTAATGGGTGATATTTGACATGGGATATCAAATATCATTTGACATTGATATCCTGGTGACCAATATCAATGTTACCTTGTGTAACATTGATCATTATTTAAATTAAAATCTTACTGTTTTGGAATTAATCTCGACCCCCAAGAAGGCTTAGGAAGTTCAGCATGATCCCAACAACCCTCCCAACAACTTCTACAGATGCGCCGTGGAAAACATTTTATCGGGATGCAACACAGTTTGGTTTGGGAACAGCGCCATCCAAGACCACAAGAAATTGCAGCAAATTGTGGACACAGCCTAGACCATCACACAAACCAACATCCCTGACATCAGATTTTGAGTTTAGATATTAGAGAGACAGCGTGGAAACAGACCCTCTGGCCTGTCATACATACCACATACTAAAACTACCCTACATACGAGGGACAATTTTTACCAAAACCAATTAACCTACAAACCTGTACATCTTTAGAGTGTGGGACAGGGAGACGCGGTCACAGGGAGAACTTACAAACTCCATACAGACAGCACCCATGGTCATGATTGAACCCAGGCCTCTGGCATTGTAGGGCAGCAACTCTACTGCTGCACCACCGTGTCCAAATTTCCTTTACTCCCCAGCCTCGATGAGCATGTTGTGGTTTCCCATTTCCAGGCCTTGCCATAATGGCTGTAATCTAAATCACTGGATGAATGATACTTTATTGTCACATGTTTCTAAGGGTACCTAGGTGCAGTGAAAATCTTTGTTTTACATACAACCTGGGCAGTGCACAAGTGTGGCCACGTGCCCGACAAAGTTACAAAGTAGTGAACGGTCTTATCTACTGCCTGCTGCCGCACATGGCAACGGGCTTCCCCCCCCGCTCCCCCTCCGTACAGACTGCACCCGTGACTGCCCTAAAACTCTACCGCTGCACCACAGTGACCGCTGCGCCACCGTGGTCCCCATTCATTCTCGGTGACCCATCATTAATGCCATGCTTGTGATTATGAGTATAGTGATCGATTCCTCCGAACAGCTTGCTACCTAATTTCGGCCTTCGACATGAATAATCTCCTTATATAGAGCCCTTAGAGCTAATGAAATCAAGGGATTTGGGAGAAAGCAGGAACGGGTTGAATGATCAGCCATGATCATATTGAAAGATGGTGCTGGCCCAAAGGGCAGAATGGCCTACTCCTGCACCAATTTTCAATGATTCTATCTCCTGCAAGGTACAATCAGCCAGAATACCATTTGAAACTCAGAAAATAGCATTACCATTCCATCCCTTGCTCCACTGCTGCCATACTTACTCAAGCCAGGAAACTGCTGGGTGAATCTCAGTCACACGGATGTTGGTGACATACTCCAGGAAAGCAGTTCTGTTAGCCGCACAGTCCTCTTCAGAATCATATAACAAGCACACAGTTTTCTTGCCATGGATTGCCTTTGGTAATACACATTTCACCAAAGTGCTGTTCTCAATCGTGCAATCGTTTGATCTGGAAGTAGAAATGTCCAAAAAAGAAACAACATTGTATTGCAATGCCAAGTTCCATGACCTCAGAGTTTGACAGGGGGAACAACTGATGCTGGGGGAAACACTTTATTTGTCCTTCATTATCTGCTTGCAATTCAGGGAACATTTGGGTATCTGTTCCCCAGCATTGAAAACAAACCATAGACGTTGCCAGGAACACTGAAGAATAGACACGTTTGCATTTAGGTGCAGACTCTTTGTAAGAACATGACACAGAAGTTCTATGTTATCCCACTTTTGTATCCACTCCCAACACACTATGGGGGCAATTTACAGAGGGTCAATTAACCTGCAAACCCGCACGTCTTTGGGATGTGGGAGGAAACCGGAGCACCCGGAGGAAATCCACGTGGTTATAGGGAGAACCTGCAAACTCCACACTGACTGCACCCGAGGTCAGGATTAAACCTGGGTCTCTGGTGCTGCGAGGCAGCAGCTCTACCAGCTGCACCATTTGTACACATTTGTTTAAACAAGCATATCTGGTTATCTCAACTTTGATAGAGAATGCTGCATACCGTGTTAAAATTCTTTTGATAAGTCCATAAGATTCAAAAAGGGTTGACTATCAGTAAAACGTCACAGTCTGTGACTGTTTTCACTTACATGTCTGCACTGTGGTCAGACATCCCATGGATCTGCAGTGAAGCTCTCGATCCAACATTTAGCCTTTTCCCAACAATGCTCAATGTGTTCCTCTCTGATGAGGCCACACGGTCTGGATTTATAGACGTAACGATCGAATCCTAGCACAAGAAGAGTTTTATAAATTACCAGTTCTAGGTGGCAGAGATTAATTTAGTTTCATTTAGTGTATAGAGACACAGCGCAGAAACAGGCTCTTCGGCCCGCCGAGTCCGTGCTGACCAGCGATCCCCGCACACGAACATATCCTACACACTAGGAACAATGTACAATTTTTACCTGTACGCCTTTGGAGTATGGGAGGAAACCGGAGCTCCCAGTGGTAAGGAGCAAACCCGGGTCACTGGAGCTGTGAGGCAGCAACTTTACCGCTGCCTCCCCCAAAGCTAGTGAGTTTGACGAAGTTTCTTATTAGGGAGAAGGACAGGAAAATTAAAGTCAATGCCCAAAGCATGATTGAAAAATGGAAACTAAAACTACAGAGCAGAATAAAAGTGTGTGGCAGATGACAAGTTGTTTACATAAATGAGAACCTGACTGATTACATAACTTTCAGAGTGGGAAAAGGAAATAAGAGAGGCAAAGCAAGAGTGTGAGATAAGACCGGCAGAAACTAAACATGTTCTGTAGGCATGTGGACAAGAGTAGGGTTGCAGGAAAAGGACCAGGGTTAACGAGAGATCTAAAAGGGAGCCTACTGATGGAGGCAGAGGACGCGGCTGAGGTACAAAAGGAGGCGGCACAGTGGCGCAACAGGAGAGTTGCCACCTTACAGCGCCAGACACCCGGGCTCAATCCTGATTGCCTGTATGGAGTTCGTATGTTTTCCCCGAGTGCTCTGGTTTCCTCCCACACATCAAAGACCTACAGGGTTGTAGGTTAATTGGCTTCAGAAAAATTGTAAATTGTCCCTATTGTGTGTAGGATAGTGTTAGTGTAAGGGGATCAGTGGTTGGCGTGGACTTGGTGGGCCGAATGGCCTGTTTCTGTGCTGTACCTGTAAAATGTAAAGTCTAAAAGTCTTTGCCAGATGTTGATGGAACCTCAACAAAGTAAAGGGAAACAGGTCGACACAAGAAGCTGGAGTAACTCAGCGGGTCAGGCAGCATCTCTGGAGAAAAGGAATGGGTGACGTTTCAGGTCGAGACTTCTTTAGACTGAAGACTTCTTCAAGTCTGAAGAAGGGTCTCTACCCGAAACGTCACCCATTCCTTCTCTCCAGAGATTCTGCCTGACCCGCTGAGTTACTGAAGACTTATTTGAGTCTGAAGAAGACTCTCGACCTGAAACGACACTCATTCCTTCTCTCCAGAGATACTGCCTGATCCGCTGAGTTACTCCAGCATTTTGTGTCTCCCTTCGATTTAAACCAGCATCTGCAGTTCTTTCTTACACCATGAAAAGGGAAATTATAATTCTGGATATGCTAATTACAGGGATTAGAAAAGCTAACTGCACAAAGTGGAGAGATTACTTAGTCACGAGGAATGCATGCTAAATTGTGAAGTGAGGAAATTAAAGGTTGGCCTTGATCTTTCAAACAACTACAAGTCCAGGGATGGTGCCCAATCACTGGAAATCTGCCTACGTAAACAACCTTGTTGAAATAAGGTTGTTGGAATAAAACCAGGACAGATGGGTCAGTTTAGCATGAGGCAAGTTCTAAATAGCGATCATGTCAACAAGTGGATTATGTGGATCAAGTAGAGGAAGCCAGAACTGAACAGTTCAAGACAAATCATTTGTGATTAAGTCATGCAGATGATTAATGAGGGAATGTAGCTGACTTGATACATATACACTTGCAAAAGATATTTGATAATATGCCACATAATAGGCCTCAAGAAGATTGTATGTATGTCAAAGAGTCATAGAGTGATACAGTGTGGAAACAGTTCCTTCGGCCCAACATGCCCACGCTGGCCAATATATCCCAGCTACACTAGTCCCACCTGCCTGCGCTTTGGACCATATGGCTCCAAACCTGTCCTATCCATGTACCTCTCTAGCTGTTACTTAAATGTTGGGATAGTCCCAGCCTCAACTACCTCCGCTGGCAGTTTGTTCCATACACCCACCACCCTTTGTGTGAAAAAGTTACCCCTCAGATTCCTATTAAACCTTTCCTCTTCACCTTAAACCTATGTCCTCTGGTCCTCGATTCCCCTATTCTGGGCATGAGACTCTACATACAGCTCTAAAGTATGGTATGTATGGAACTGGCATCTCTGAAATTATGTGAAGAGAGGAAAATTGTAAAGAAAGCAACTGATGATGTTTTTCTATTAACGTTATGATAACCTATATTTTGTTCCCTTAGTTTAGAGATACAGTGCAAAAACAGGCCCTTCGGTCCACTGAGTCAAAGCCGACCAGCAATCCCCGCACACTAACACTATCCTGCACACACAACGCACAATTTACAATATTACCAAAGCCAATTAACCTACAAATCTGTACGTCTTTGGAGTGTGGGATGAAGCCAGAGATCCCAGAGAATACCCACGCAGGTCATGGGAAGAAAGTACAAACTCCATACAGACAGCAACCGTAGTCAGGATGGAACCCAGGTCTCTGGTGCTGTAAGGCAGCAACTCTACCACCATGTCACCATACCACCCTTGATTTACTAAACTAAACTTGCCATCTTGCTATTGGTGTGATTTGAACTGGGACCATGTTAAGGATCATTAACATTAGGTTCCATACTCCTTAATCTCAAGAAAAAGATTACCGAAACCAAAAGTGCTGGAAGCACTACGGGGCGTCAGACAGCATCCACGGAGAGAGAACAAGTTAACATTTCAGCTTGATGTCCCTGCATCAGAACAGTCCTATTGAAACATTAACCTTGTTTCTTTCTACACAGATACTGCCTGATGTGTTGAGTATCTCCAGGAATTAATTTTTCATTTCCGGTATCTAGCTTTAGTGGAACTGAAATTTAGAATTGATGTATGTCATTTATATCGAAATGCAAGACTCAGTGTAAGTTATATTGACACAATCTCAACATTAAAAATTAATTAAAAGAGAATATTCCTTACCGTGCAACTCTTTTGTGGCGTACAGAAAACACAGTCTGCCTTCCGGTCATCACAACTATAACCTGTAAAAACAGATAGTTCAATACAACTGGAATGCAAAAACACAATGCAGTAAACCCTCGTTATAACGGACCATTGGGGAGGAGGGAATGCTGTCCATTATTGCCGATTGTACGCTATAACAGATAAAGGCAGCACGGCGGCACAGCGGTAAGTTGCTGCCTTACAGCGCTTGCAGCACCGGAGACCTGGGTTCGATCCTGACTACGGGTGCTGTCTGTACGGAGTTTGTACGGTATCCCCGTGACCGCGTGGGTTTTCTCCGAGATCTTTGGTTTCCTCCCACACTCCAAAGACGTACAGGTTTAGAGTTTAATTGGCTTGATAGAAGTGTAAATTGTCCCTTGTGTGTGTAGGATAGTGTGGGGATCGCTGGTCGGCATGGGCTCGGTGGGTCGAAGAGCCTGTTTCCACGCTGTATCTCTAAACTAAACTAAACCGAGTAAACGATTATCATTGTATGTAGTTGAAACAAAGAACTGCAGATGATGGTTAATACACAAAAGTACACAAAGTGCTGGAGTAACTCAGCAGGTCAGGCAGCATCTCTGGAGAACATGGCTAGGTGATGTTTTGGGTTGGGACCCTTCCTCAGACTGATTCGATCTGCTGAGTTACTCCCGCGCTTTATGTCGTTTCACATTGAAACTAGGTGACGATGCCGCTGGTCTGCACCAGCGAGCCCTTCTCCACCCAACCCACGGTCCAGTGACACGGCTTCAATGAAGCCAAACATGGTTTACTCCTTTTCCACCACTCTGCCAACCTGTCATTGACAGTGAGCTAACATCTTACGTCAGCTCACTGTCAATGACAGGTAGGCAGGGTGATGGAAAAGGTGTAAACCACGTTTGGCTTCATTGCTGGAACAATAAGTGCAAGAGTCGACACGTTTTGTTGCATCTGTACAATATGTTGATGAGACTGCATTATGTGTAGTTGTGGTCACCAGGCTAAAATATGGATGTGATTAAGCCAGAGAGGATGAAGAGAGCAGCACGGTGGCGCAGCAGTAGAGTTGCTGCATTACAGCGCTTTCAGTGCCAGACCCAGGTTAGATCCTGACTACGGGTGCTGTCTGTACGGAGTTTGTACGTTCTTCCCGTGACTGCATGGGTTTTCTCCGAGATCTTCTGTTTCCTCCCACACTCCAAAGACATAAAGGTTTGAAGGTTAATTGGCTTGGTATAAGTGTAAATTGCCCCTTGTGCATGTATGGTAGTGTTAATGAGCTGGGATCGCAAGTTGGCGAAGACTTGGTGGGCCGAAGGACTGTATCTCTAAACTAAATTAGCTGAGATGCTGTCTGACACGCTGATTTACTCCAGCACTCTGTGTCTATCGTGGGAGGGAGAGGGTTGGGTCGATGGAGGACTAAAACTAAAAACTAAAATGATTCACAAGAATGTTGGCAGCACTGGAAGGCTTAAGATATTAGGAGAAACTGGATAGACAGGTTCTGTTTTCCCTGGAGTGGAGACTGAGGGCTGATCTTATAGAGCTTTATAAAAACATCATGGGCATAAATAAGGTGTAGGAAAGAATTGCAGATGCTGGTTTAAACCAAAGATAGACACAAAATGCTGGAGTAGCTCAGCGGGTCAAGGAGCATCTCTGGAGAGAAGGAGGTGACGTTTCAGGTCGAGACCCTTCTTCATACTGTCATGGTAAAAAGGAATCTCAGTCTGAAGAAAGGTCATGAGCAGTAATGTCACCTATACATTTTCTCCAGTGATACTGCCTGGCCAGCTGAGTTACTCCAGCATTTTATGGGCATGAATAAGGTGAAAGATTGATGTCTTTTTCGCTGGTTGTGCCAAAGGGCCTGATTCCTTGCTGTCTAACTCCAGGACCTCCAACACCTATCCTATCTCAGATCACTGAGTCTCTTGCCCAGGGTAGGGGAGTCGAGGACCAGGGGATGTACGTTTAAGGTGAATGGGGAAAAGATTTAATAAGAATCTGGCGTAACTTTTTCACTCAAAGGGTGGTGGGTGTATCATGTATCATTGTTGAGGCTGGACCTATCACAACATTTAAGACACAGTTAGACAGGTACATGGATAGGACAGATGTAGAGGGATATGGTCCAAACGCAAGCAGGTGGGGACTAGTGTAGCTGGGACATGTTGGCTGGTGTGGGCAAGTTTGCTCATGTTTGCTACATATTGCTCATGAGCCTGTCAAGAGAGACAGCCATTCTACACCCACACAAGAGAGTAATTCAGTTTATAATCACACATGAAGCAAATGGATTAGATATTGATTGTAGAAAGTTCATTGCACAGAAAGTTATGAAGAGGTCTGAAACACATGCTGCACTTATGTTATTTGTATCCAAAGAATATTAAATGCTGGATGGACATCTATTTACCTGTGATACTGTTTGGATTGTCAATAATATTTTTGGCATCATTAGTATGGATAAGGTTCACAGGAATTATCCTTCGTTCATCATCAAACTGCAATCAAAAGCACATTGTCACAATGTTAATTTAACCACTTGTGCATGCATGAGTTTATGCATTAAATTTTAAAAGTGCAAAATCTTAATTTCCAACAGAAATACTGACACGTATAAAACAGCTCTCTCATCTGAGAGAACAGAGAATTGGTAATGCTGACAACAGAAAATGGACAAACTTCTCTATCAAGTCGTCAAGAGAGGTTATTGTCATGTGTGCCTGATAGGACAATGAAATTCTTGCTTTGCTTCAGCACAACAGAACATAGTCGGCATTGACTACAAAACAGATCAGTGTGTCCATATACCATTATATACGTAAATACACACATGAATAAATAAACCGCCTATAGGTCAGAACACAGTACAGAGTGGATAGAATGGATTTCCACTAGTGGGTGAATCTAGGACCAGAGGCCACAGCCTCAGAGTAGAAGGACGTAGCTTTAGAAAGGTCATAACGTCATGTGATAGAAGCAGAATTAGGCCATTCGGCCCATATAGTCTACTACGTCATTCAATCATGGCGGATCTATCTTTCTCTCTCAACCCCTTTCTCCTGCCTTCTCCCCATAACCCCTGACACCCATACAAATCAAGAATCTATCTCTGCCTTAAAAATATCCATTGACTTGGCCTCTACAGCCTGCTGTGGCAAATAATTCCACAGATTCACCACCCTCTGACTAAAGAAATTCCTCCTCATCCCCTTCTTAAAGGAACGTCATTTAATTCTGAGGCTATGGCCTCTGGTCCTAGACACTCCCACTAGTAGAAACAACCTCTCCACATCCTCTCTATCCAAGTATTTCACTATTCGATAAGTAAGGTGTCACGGGTTGCAGGGAGAAGGCAGGAGAATGGGGTTGAGGGGGAAAGATAAATCAGCCATGATGGAATGGCGGATTAGACATGATGGGCCGAATGGCCTAACTCTGCTCCTATAATTTATGGACTATGAATTTATGAGAGTAGTGTCAACAACAAATAGGCTAAAAGTCAAACTTGCTGAACTCTAGTACAATGAGCAGCTAATGGGTCTGACATTGTGCAGATAATTTTGTTTGCCCCTTTCTATTGTGGTGTGAGTCACACTGGTTCCAGCGATAAAGTTTACACTTTTCCTCAAATCTGAAGAAGAGTTGTTTCTGATTATAACAAGTTCTTCCCAGCTGTTCAGGCATCTGAATCATCCTACCGCAACCAGAAAGCAGTGCTGAACAACTTTCTACCTCATTGGTGACCCCCAGACTATCCTTGATCGGACTTTCCTGGTTTTATCTTGTACTAAACATTATTCCCTTATCGTGTATCTGTACACTGCAAATGGCTCAAAGATAGACACAAAATGCTGGAGTAACTCAGTGGGACAGGCAGCATCTCTGGAGAGAAGGAATGGGTGACTTTTCAGGTGAAGACCCTTCTTCAGATGTTCCAGTCTCGACGCGAAACATCACCCATTCCTTCTCTATAGAGATGTTGTCTGTCCCGCTGAGTTACTCCACCTTTTTGTGTCTATCTTCGGTTCAAACCAGCATCTGCAGTTCCTTCCTACACTGTAAATGGCTCGATTGTAAACATTTATTGTCTTTCTGCTGACTGGTTGGCACCCAACAAAAGCTTTTCACTGTACCTCAGTACACGTGACAATAAACTGAATTATTCGGGTGACCAAGTACAGTATGTTAGGGAAAGCTTCTCAGCAGCATCAACTAGCAGTGCTGCAGCTGCACCCCCTCAGTAACCCAAGTTTAATCTGGACATCTGGAGCATCTGATGTGTGAAGTCTTCATGAACCTGCGCTGACCAAGAGTATTACCTCCAACTTGTTCTCCTGTCTCAAAGATTTTAATTTTAGTTTAGCTTCGAGATGCAGCGTGGAAACAGGCCCTTTGGCCCACCAGGTCCGCACTGACCAGCGATCACACTAGTACTATCCTGCACACTAGGGACAATTTACAATTTTTACCGAAGACAATTGACCATCATTTCCAACCACAACAGATCTGTGTTACCCCACTTTCGCATTTGATTTTAAAATGTTTATGAAAGCATTTCAGAGTTCTCCACCTTCTTCCACCCTGCTACCTTCTTATGATTCTGTGATCCAGTATCTCTTGCATTGTTAATGGCCCAGTTAAAGATGGGATCATTGAAAAGCTTACTATTACATTTACAATTGTTATTTTTTACATTAATAAAAGCTTTATTATTATGTTACAATTGTTATTTTTTACATTTCTCACAAACTTGCCAGTTTATTCTAACTTGTGTCTATTCTGATCCAGAGAACCGGGATTGATCCTGACTACGGGTGCTTGTCTGTACGGAGTTTGTATGTTCTACCCGCGACTTGCGTGGGTTTTCTCTGAGATCCTCAGATTCCTCCCTCACTCCAAAGACGTAAAGGTTTGTAGGTTAATTGGCTTGGTGTATGTGTAAATTGTTCTGAGCGTGTAGGATAGCGTTAATGTGCCGGGATTGCTGGTCGGTGTCGACTCAGTGGGCTGAATGTCCTATTTCCGCGCTGTATCTCTAAATTAAACAAAAAAAACTAAACCCATTACAACCATCTAGGTTTTTCCCCACATTCTAGGAGCCAAATTAGGCCATTTGGCCCGTCAAGTCTACACCGCCATTCAATCATGGCTGATCTATCTTTCCCTCTGATGCAAGCAGGAGCCTCCACGTGGCGCATCCCGGGCACTGCTGACGACAGGAACTGTACCACAGTGACTGAATGAAGTAGCCAATTCTGCAACCACCGAGCGACCAGAAAGACGTGATATAGAAAATGGCCGGACACGAGGAAGAAGTTCTTTCCCTCTCAACCCCATTCTCCTGCCTTCTACCCATAACCCCTGACACCTGGACTCATCAAGAATCTGTAAATATCCGCCTTAGGAATATCCATGGACTCGGCCCCCACAGCCGTCTGTGGCAATAAATTCCACAGATTCACCACCCTCTGACTAAATAAATTATTTCTTATCTCATTTCCCAAGGTACGTCCTTTTATTCTAAGGCGATGATCTCGAGTACTACACTCTCCCACTAGTGAAAACATCCTCTCCACTTCCACTATCCAGGCCTTTCACTATTCGGCAAGTTTCAATCAGGTCCCCCCTCATTGTAAACTTGAACGGTCATTTAGAAATTCAGGTTAAAAGATGGCACCTTATCAATGGTGCAATGGAGAATCAGCCTGGATTATGTGTTCAAGGCTACGATACTGTTGAAATGATCTCAGCCTGCTTCCTCACCATTATTTAATGGTTTATATTTTGCAATGCCTTATAAGTATTCCAAGATTCACAATGCCTAATGAGCATAGAATCAAGGAAGAAAATACACGGGCCATTATTGATATTTGAATTCAAAACACTATCTCTAAAAGGGTCTAAAAGCAAAATTATATATAAAGTACAGTAACAAGATAAAATCAGAACATGTTCGCCTCAATAGAGAATGAATATTATAAAACTGATAGTACATTCCCGCCACAAGTTGATTTGATGGAAGTTCAAAGTTGAATGATGATACCGGGCCTACATTTTGATGTGGCAGTGTGACAGATAAAGATCCAATGATTCACATTTAACAGAAGGAAGCTTAATTAATGGAATCAACTTACCGTGGGCCTTCCGCATTTGATGACAGATTTGTTAATCCACATGGCTGAGTATGTCAATTCGACTTTCCCATTATATACACAGCTCAGGTTAGATTTCTGTAAAACATTGTAATACAAAACTTCTTGAAAAATACTTAATTTATAGTGCAGTTCTTAAAGTTGCACAACATTTTATTCAGCATATCTCGTCCAGTCTGCCTCTAATAAGACCCACATCGGTGGGATCAGCATTACTATTTGTCTTGCCTTGAACGTTTCAGGAACATAGAAACATAGAAAATAGGTGCAGCAGTAGGCCATTCGGCCCTTCGAGCCTGCACCGCCATTCAATATGATCATGGCTGATCATCCAACTCAGTATCCTGTACCTGCCTTCTCTCCATACCCCCTGATCCCTTTAGCCACAAGGGCCACATCTAACTCCCTGTTAAATATAGCCAATGAACTGGCCTCAACTACCTTCTGCGGGAGAGAATTCCAGAGATTCACCACTCTCTGTGTGAAAAATGTTTTCCTCATCTCGGTCTTAAAAGATTTCCCCCTTATCCTTAAACTGTGACCTCTTGTTCTGGACTTCCCCAATATCGGGAACAATCTTCCTGCATCTAGCCTGTCCAACCCCTTAAGAATTTTGTAAGTTTCTATAAGATCCCCTCTCAATCTTCTAATTTCTAGCGAGTACAAACCGAGTCTATCCAGTCTTTCTTCATATGAAAGTCCTGACATCCCAGGAATCAGTCTGGTGAACCTTCTCTGTACTCCCTCTATGGCAAGAATGTATTTCCTCAGATTAGGAAACCAAAACTGTACGCAATACTCCAGATGTGGTCTCACCAAGACCCTGTACAACTGCAATAGAACCTCCCTGCTCCTATACTCAAATCCTTTTGCTATGAATGCTAACATACCATTCGCCTTCTTCACTGCCTGCTGCACCTGCATGCCTAATTTTAATGACTGGTGTACCATGACACCCAGGTCTCGTTGCATCTCCCCCTTTCCTAATCGGCCACCATTCAGATAATAATCTACTTTCCTGTTTTTACCACCAAAGTGGATAACCTCACATTTATCCACATTATACTGCATCTGCCATGCATTTGCCCACTCACCCAGCCTATCCAAGTCACCTTGCAGCCTCCTAGCATCCTCCTCACAGCTAACACTGCCCCCCAGCTTCATGTCATCCGCAAACTTGGAGATGTTGCATTCAATTCCCTCGTCCAAATCATTAATATATATCTTAAATAGAACCAAGAGACTTGCTCAGTTCCCCACTGTCTCCCTCACAACCTGGCTCCAAGATTACATTACAATTCAAATGACCTTCAAGCCCTCATCACAGAGACTGAGGCCACACGGTAACTCCTCTAGGCCCAGGTTTATTATAAAATCAGAAACGTGCAGTACTGAAAGAAACCATTTGGCCCATCATTATGTCCGCTAGTTTGAAAGGACAATCCACCGGTTCCATCCTCCATCCTCCACCGTATTCTTACTCAAAACCCTAAAACTTCACTCTCATTCTCTTGGTCATGCAATTGAGATTGGAAGAACCCTCTACTGTATCTGCATTAACAACCCCAGCAGGCTGTGAGTGTTATACAGTTCAGTTTAGTTTAGTGCAGAGATACAGCGCAGAAACAATAAACAATAGACAATAAGTGCAGGAGTAGGCCATTCGACCCTTCGAGCCAGCATCACCATTCACTGTGATATTGGCTGATCATCCACAATCAGTACCCCGTTCCTGCCTTCTCATCATATCCCCTGACTCCGCTATCTTTAAGAACTATATCTAACTCTCTCATGAAAACATCCAGAGAATTGGCCTCCACTGCCTTCTGAGGCAGAGAATTCCACAGATTCACAACTCTCTGGGTGAAAAGGTTTTTCCTCATCTCCGTTCAAAATGACCTACCCCTTATTCTTAAACTGTGGCCCCTGGTTCTGGACTCCCCCAACATTGGGAACATGTTTCGTGCCTCTAGGGTGTCCAACCCCTAAACCGACATTACTTACCATCGCCCTGCGGGGTCATAACATCTGAAGCCTGGATCGCCTCGGCGCAGAGGGAGAATAAGGAGGGAAGAGACAAAGACTTAAGATTTTTGCCTTCCATCACAGTGAGGAGGAGCCTGGTGAACTCACTGTGGTGGATGTTAATTTGTGTTTATTGTGTTTTTGTCATTTTTGCAAGGCAACAAAATTTCGTTCAGACCACAAGGTCTGAATGACAATAAAGGCTACTTGACTTGACTTGATCTTATATGTTATATAAGATGCCCTCTCATCCTTCTAAATTCCAGCGTATACAAGCCCAGCCACTCCATTCTAGCAACATATGACAGTCCCGCCATCCCAGGAATTAACTTTGTGAACATATGCTGCACTCCCACAAAAGCAAGAATGTCCTTCCTCAAATTTGGAGACCAAAACTGCACACAATACTCCAGGTGTGGTCTCACTAGGGCCCTGTACAACTGCAGAAGGACCTCTTTACTCCGATACTCCACTCCTCTTGTTATGAAGGCCAACATGCCATTCGCTTTCTTCACTGCCTGCTGTACCTGCATACTTACTTTCAGTGACTGATAAACAAGGACCCCCAGATCTTGTTGTACTTCCCCTTTTCCCAATGTGACACCATTTGGATAATAATCTGCCTTCCTATTCTTGCCACCAAAGTGGATAACCTCACATTTATCCACATTAAACTGCATCTGCCCACTCACCCAACCTGTCCAAGTCACCCTGCATCTTCATAGTAGCCTCCTTGCAGTTCACACTGCCACCAAGCTTTGTGTCATCTGCAAATTTGCTAATGTTACTTTCAATCCCTGCATCTTAATCATTAATATATATTATAAATAGCTGCAGTCCCAGCACCGAGCCTTGCGGTATTCCACCAGTCACCACCTGCCATTCTGAAAGGAACTGGTTAATCTCTACCCTTCAATTCCTGTCTGCCAACCACTTTTCTACCCATGTCAGTACCCCCAATACCATGTGCTCTACTTTTGCCCACTAATCTCCTATGTGGGACCTTATTAAATGCTTTATGAAAGTCCAGGTACACTACATCCACTGGATCTCCCTTGTCCATTTTCCTAGTTATATCAGCAAAAAAATTCCAGCAGATTAGTCAAGCATGATTTCCCCATCGTAAATCCATGTTGGCTCAGACTGATCCTGTTACTGCTATCCAAATGTGCCGCTATTTCATCTTTTATGATTGACTCCAGCATCTTCCCCACCACCGATGTCAAGTTAACTGGTCTATAATTCCTTGTTTTCTCTCCCACGCCTTTCTTAAAAAGTGGGATAACATTAGCTACCCTCCAATCCACAGGAACTGATTCTGAATCTAAAGAACATTGGAAAATGATCACCAACGCGTCCACGATTTCTAGAGCCATTTCCTTAAGTACCCTGGGATGCAGACCATCGGGCCCTGGTGATTTATCAGCCTTCAGTCCAATCAGTCTACCCAACACCATTTCCTGTTTAATGTGAATTTCCTTCAGTTCCTCCGTCACACTAGATCCTCTGGCCACTAGTACATCAGGAAGATTGTTTGTGTCTTCCTTAGTGAAGACGGATCCAAAGTATTTGTTCAACTCATCTGCCATTTCCTTGTTCCCCAAAATAAATTCACCTGTTTCAGTCTTCAACGGTCCAACTTTGGTCTTAACTGATTTTTTCCTCATCACATACCTAAAGAAGCTTTTACCTTGATATTCTTGGCTAACTTACCATCGTACCCCATCTTTTGTCCCCGTATTGCCTTTTCAGTTATCTTCTGTTTCTCTTTAAACATTACCCAATCCTCTGTTTTCCCGCTCATCTTTGCTATGTTATACCTCTTCTCTTATATTTTTATACTGTCCTTGACTTCGCTTGTTAGCCATGGTTGGCCCATTACTCCCCTTGGAATCTTTCTTCCTCTTTGGAATGAACTGATCCTGCACCTTCTGTATTATTCCCAGAAATACCTGCCATTGTTGTTCCACTGTCATCCCTGCTAGGGTATTTTTCCAGTCAACTTTGGCCAGCTCCTCCTTCATGGCTCCATAATCCCCTTTGTTCAACTGTAATACTGACACTTCTCCCTCTCAAATTGTAGATTAAAACTTATCATACTTGGCCCACCGAGTCCACACCGACCAGCGATCCCCGCACATTAACACTATCTTACACACATTAGGGGCAATTTACACTTATACGAAGCCAATTAAACTACAAACCTGAACGTCTTTGGAGTATGGGTGGAAAACAAAGAAAACCCACGCAGGTCACAGGGAGAACGTACAAACGCCGTACAGACAAGCGCCAATAGTCAGGATCGAACCCGGGTCTCTGGCGTTGTAAGGCAGCAACTCTACTGCTGTGCCACCGTGCGGTGGTCATTCCTACCATTGCATTTTGGGCGGCATGGTGGCGCAGTGGTAGAATCTCTTTGCATCAGAGTTGCTAGAATCTCTTTAAACTCCCTTTAAACTCATTTTACCCTCTATATTTGCCAATTACTCCGCTGGGTTTTGACACGCTCCCACCTTTTTTTTGCGGAGATCGGTGGAGATCGCTGGTCGGTGCAGACCCGGTGGGCTGAAGGGCCTGTTTCCGTGCTGTAACTCTAAACTAAACTAATTCATTCATGTATGTTTGAACGCTATCACAGCAGCAGAGGAATTGAAGTTCATGGAATTAATTAAATTTGGAACAAAACATGATACCCGGAATGATGTCTATAAAACTGGATTGTTGTAAAAACCCTTCTGGTTTACTGATGTCATTAGAGTTATAGTTATATAGAAAATTGACGCAAAATGTTGGAGTAACTCAGCAGGACAGGCAGCATCTCTGGAGAGAAGGAATCTAGACTTGCTACTTGTCCCTCTGAGTTGCTCCAGCATTTTGTGTCTGTCTTTGGTGTAAACCAGCATCTGCAGTTCCTTCCTACACTTCTAGTTATAGAGCATGGAAATAGGCCCATTCAACCCTACTTGTCCATACCCACCAAGATGCCACATCCACGTTAGTCCCATTTGCACACAACTGGCCCATAGCCCTCCAAACCTTTCCTATCAATATACCTGTCCAAATGTAATTGTTATTGTACATGCCTTAAATACCTTGTCTGGCAGCTCTTTCCATATGTCCACATCTTTCTATGTGAAAAAGCTGTCCCTCAAGTTCCTATTAAGTATTTCTCTTCTCACCTTAAACATATTCTTAATGGTTCTCGATTCTCCAATCCTGGGAAAAAGACTATGCAAATAGTATGCATTCACCCTATCTATTCCCATCATGATTTAATGCACTGTCACTCCCTCTTCCCCTCCTCTCCCCATCCCCCATCGGGCAAAATGAATAGGTGTGAAAGCGCACACACCCAGATTCAGGGACAGTTTCTTCCCAGCTGTATCATGCAATTGAACCATTCTATCAACAACCTGATCTACCTCATTGGAGACCGTTGGACTATCTTTGATCAGACTTTACTGGCTTTATCTTGCACTAAATATTAAACATGTTATTCCTTTTATCATGTATCTGTACACTGTGGACAGCTCGATGCTAATCATGTCTTGTCTTTCTGCATACTGGTTAGCACGCAACTAAAGCTTTTCACTGTACCTCGGTACATGTGACAATAAACTAAATTAAACAACACCTTTTAAGATCACCTCTTAGGTTCCTGAGCTCTAAGGAATAAAGTCGTTGTCTGGCATCAGATCCACATTAAAAACCAACAATAAATGTTGACTTTGTGAATGATATCAATCCTGTGAGTGAACTACATGGAGAAGGGTCTTGTCCCGAAATGTCACCCATTCCTTCTCGCCAGAGATGCTGCCTGTCCAGCATTCTGTGTCTGTCTTGAAGCTCTTTAGGATGTGTGACTCTGAACGCGATCAACCATTCATCCTCTCCTCCCTGTCCCTCCCTCGATCACTGCTAACTACCACTGCAGTTTGGAACTCTTCTTTCAAATCCTTTCCAAGTTTAGTTTAGTTTAGAGACACAGCGATGAAACAGGTCCTTAGGCCCACCGAGTCCGCGCCGACCAGTGATCCTCATACACTAACGCTATCCCACACTCAATAGGGACAATTTACAAATTTACCAAGTCAATTAATCTACAAACCTGTACGTCTTTGGAGTGTGGGAGGAAACCGCAGGACCCGGAGAAAACCCACGCAGGTCACGGGGAGAAGGTACAAACTCCATACAGACAGCACCCATAATCAGGATCAAACCTGGGTCTCTGGCGCTGTAAGGCAGCAACTTTATCGGAGCGCCACCGTGCCACACTTAAAGTCTCACACATTCCTGACTTGGCCATGAATTGTATCTTGATGCTGAGCCACACATCCTGCAATTCCATGCCATCTACCCTGGCAGAGCCCCCTTCCCTGATGCTGCTGCATCCTCTACTGACACCGACCGTCCTAACTGCAAATTCAATCCTCCATACTCCATCCGCACTCTCATTCCCTATGCCACTCGGTCCCTCTACAATGTTTGTTACTGTACATTTATTCCATAGAGCCTCACTTGGTTTCACCTCCTCATTGTGATACCTCAGATTTGTAGGTAGACAAAAATGCTGGAGAAACTCAGCAGGTGAGGAGGCATCTATGGAGAGACGGAATAGGCGACGTTTTGGGTCGAGATCTTCAGGGGCGGGAAAAAGAAAGGAAGAGACGGAGACAGTAGGCTTGTGGGAAAGCTGGGAAGCGGAGGGGAAGAAGGGAAAACAAGGACTGCCTGAAATTGGAGAGGTCAATGTTCATACCGCTGGGGTGTAAACTACCCAAGGGAAATATGAGGTGCTGTTCCTCCAATTTGCGCTGTGCCTCACTCTGGCAATGGCCGAGGCTCAGGACAGAAAGGTCAGATTTGGAATGGGAGGGGGAGTTGAAATGCTGAGCCACCGGGAGATCAGGTTGGTTATTGCGGACCGAGCGGCGGTGTTGGGCGAAGCGATTGCCAAGCCTACGCTTGGTCTCACCGATGTAGAGCAGTTGGCAGGTGTACCTCTGCCTCACCTGGAAAAACTGCTTGGGTCCTTCGATGTAGTCGAGAGGGGAGTTAAAGCGACAAGTGTAGCATTTCCTGCGGTTGCAAGAGAAAGTATCAGGGGAGGGGGTGGTTTGGATGGGAAGGGACAAATTGACCAGGGAGTTATGGAAGGAACAGTCTCTGCGGAAAGCAGAAAGGGGAGGACGGGAAGATGTGGCCAGTGGTGGGATCCCGTTTGAGGTGGCGAGTATTTGTGCAAGCATTTATGCAGTGCCTTTCACATCGTCAGATGATTACAAGGCGTCAGTCACTGAGAAAAATCATTGTTTTATGGAGTTATAGAATGACACAACGTGGAAACAGGCTCTTCGGCCCAAAATGGCCTATACCGACCAACATGTCCCATCTACACTAGTCCCACCTGCCTGCCTTTGGTCCATATGTCCAAATCTGTCATATCCATGTACCTGTTTAATTGTTTCTTAAACGTTGCGATAGTACTTGCCTCAATTACCTCCTTGGGCAGCTCGTTCCATACACCCACCATTCTTTGTGAGAAAAAGATACCCCTCAGATTTCTATTAAATCTTTTCCCCTTCACCTTGAACTTATGTCCTCTGGTTCACAATTCCCATACTCAGGGCATGAGAGTCTGTGCGTCTACCCGATCTATTCTTCTTGTGATTCTATACACCTCTATAAGATCACCCCTCATCCTCCTGCGCTCCAAGGAATAGAGACTCAGCCTGCTCAACGTCTCCCTATAGCTCAGACCCTCTAGTCATGGCAACATCCTCGTAAATCGTCTCTGCCCCCCTTCCAACTTGACAACATCTTTCCCATAACATGGTGTCCAGAACTGTACAAATGCGGCCTCACCAATTACTTATACAACTACAACATGACCTCTCAACTTCTGTATTCAATACTCTGACTGATGAAGGCCAATGTGCCAAAAGCTTTGACCACCCCATCTACCTGTGACGGAGGAACCGTGGAAACCCATACAATGTAAGGCTCCAAAAGCTGCACTAAGTTAAGTGATCAGTGAGTGTGAAGGAAGGAACTGCGAATGCACTGAAGATAACAGACACAAAATGCTGGAGTAACACGAAGGGCCGAATGGCCTACTCCTGCACCTATTTTCTATGTATCTATGTATACATGATTACAATCAGGCCATCCGCAATGTACAGATGCATGATATGGGAATAATGTTTAGTGCAAGGTAAAGCCAGTAAAGTCCAATCAAAAACTAAGTCCAAGGGTCACCAATGAGGTAGATAGTAGCTCAGCACAGCTCTCTACATGTGGTAGGTTGGTTCAGTTGCCTGATAATAGCCAGGATTAAACTGACTCTGAATCTGGAGGTGTGGATGGGCACTAGAGGGAGGTGAAAGAATTAGGAGCTGAGGTCAAAAGATCAGAAATGATAGGAGAATTATACCATTCAGCCCAACAAGTCTACTCCGCCATTCAATCATGCCTGATCTATCTCTCCCTCCTCACCCCATTCTCCTGCCTTCTCCCCATAACCCCTGACACCCGTACTAATCAAGAATCTATCTATCTCTGCCTTAAAGATATCCAGACTTGGTCCCCACAGCCTTCTGTGGCAAATAATTCCACAGTTCCTTCAGGAAGGAGATGAGGAGAAATTTATTTAGTCAGAGGGAGGTGAATTTGTGGAATTCATTGCTAAATTATTACAGTCTCCAAATGCATTCCTCAGCCATAGAAAATCCCAAGCTGAACTATGTGGAGCTGTGATCCTGTGTACCACCATGATATGGGAATGTCCTGCATTAATGTAAAGTTCCATAACTCGTGAAAATAAATGAGCATAATGATGGTTTAGGAATAGAAATCCTTCAGAATAGGATTTTTTGCAATTGAGTTTAGTTTAGTTTAGAGACGCAGTGCTGAACAGGCACTTCGGTCCACCGAGTCCGCGCCGACCAGCAATTCCCGCACACTTACACAATCCTACACACACTAGGGACAATTTACAATTTTACAAAGCCAATTAACCTACAAAATCTTGTACATCTTTGGAGTGTGGGAGAAAACCGGAGCACCCGGAGAAAACTCACACGGTCACAGAGAGAATGTACAAACTCCGTATAAACAGCACCCGTAGCCAGGATGGAACCCGGGTCTAAGGCAGCAACTCTACTGTTGCACCACCGTGCCGCCCAGATTGCTTTACATATTTTTCTGAAATAGTTCTGTTTTGTGACCCTGACAGTACTTTATTCCAGACTCATTCAAAGATTCTACTTGACACAATGAGCTAACAAACTTACGGACTGTTACCGCGGGAGGCATGACTGTTAAAACAATTATGCAGCTTGGTGGTGATGTTCAGGGATGTTAATTGAAAAGATGCCTCTACGAATGGGTCTGCAGGAAACAGGCATGAAAAGTGCATTAAAATCTTCTAAAATCTTAAGATCCGATTTTTAACAGGGTTTGCATGCTGTGAGACGGGCAAGAGACTGGCATTGCCTTGAATACCAGGTTGGTTTAACTCTGGGCTGCATTACAGTTCCCTGAGTGGGTCTGGTAGGAGTAATGTGTATACAATCACAAGAGGAATAGATCGGGTAGATGCACAGAGTCTCTTGCCCAGAGTAGATGAATCGAGGACCCGAGAACATAGGTTTAAGGTGAATGGGGAAAAGATTTAATAGAAATCTGAGGGGTAACTTTTTCACACAAAGGGTGGTGGGTGTATGGAACGTGCTGCCAGATGGGGAAGGTGAGACTGGGACTATCCCGGCATTTAAGAAACAGTTAGACAGGTACATGGATAGGACAGGTTTGGAGGGATATGGATTAAACGCAGGCAGGTGGGACTATAGTAGCTGGGACATGTTGGCCGATGTGGGCAAGATGGGCCAAAGGGCCTGTTTCCACACCGTATCATTCTGTGACTAATGACTGAATGGATGATACTTTGTCACATGCACCTAGGTACAGTGAAATGCTTAGTTTTGCATACAGCCTAGGCAGCCCACAAGTTTTGCCAAAGTGTTGGTGCCGACAATGTTACGAAAGCACCCAATGGTCCTATTTACTGCCTGCCGCCACACGTGGCAACAGACCCACCCCTAACATGCCAGTTCCCCTTAATGGAAGAGGAGTAATGGGATGAGGTGGGAACGGTCTCCCACAGGGTAAATAGGGGTTTACACACTAACTATACTAGTTAGGTGGAGCAGGAGCAGGGGACTCAGACAGTCCATCTCTCTGCCCATCACAGCTCTGCAATCTGCCATCAATTCAATAAATGGGCGGATGATCAGAACCAAACCCAATGGGAGCCAACACCAGAGTTGCGTTTCGGCACAAAGTGCTGCAGTAAACTCAGCGAGGTAGGCAGCATCTCTGGAGAAAAGGAATAGGGGATGTTTCGGGTGAAGACCCTTTTTCAGCAGGGTCTCGATCCGACACATCACCCATCCTTTTTCTCCAGAGATGCTGCCTGTCCCGCTGAGTTCCTCCAGCTTTTTGTGTCTATCTTTGGTTATCTCCAGCATCGGCAGTTCCTTCTTACAGAGAAACAGAGAAGATCCTTTTGTATCAGATTTACTCATGCCAAATCCCAAACGGGTGCTGCTTTATGAGAAATATCAGCACTCAACAATATTACTTTGTTTTTTGGTAAAGTAGCTAAAGTAGTCATGGATTTCTTTCAACACAAGAAATACAGAACAATGAATGTTACATCAAGTTGCAAGGGATGTACAGGAAAGTAATAGTTCAGTCAGTCCTTTTAGACAAAACCCAAAGGAACTACAGATGCTGGTTTAAACCGTAGACAAAAAAAGCTGGAGTAACTCAGCGGGACAGGCAGTATTTCTGGAGAGGAGGAATTGGTGACGTTTTGGGTTGAGACCATTCTGAAGAAGGTTCTGAGTTACTCCAGCATTTTGTGTCCATCTTCAGACAAAACCCAATCTCTCCTTGTATGAATACTGTACCTATCTGATTGCTGAGCTGAAGGTAGGTCTTGCTGGACAGACGGCAGAGGCAATAAGTGCTGTAATTGGCATGGCAAATAATCTCATTCGTCTTGGTGTTCCTCATCATACACTCTCCCTTTTGTCTGTTTACATTGGCAAGATTCCCTTTTAATATCACTTTAAAATGCTGAAAATGAAAATAAAGTTAAAAGATATATCTCTGAGCAAACTTCACTTGTTACAACAACGTGCCCGCAAAAAAAGTGGTAAAGATCAAAGGTTTGGGTCACCAAGAAAGGTATCTGGAAACTCTAAAGAAACATGTTAATGTCCAAAGAGTCATTAGAATGCGGAATGTCATTACATGGAATAGATGAGCCAAATCTGCACAGATGATTATAAGCGGAAACCGGGTAAAGACAGTAGCACAGCGGTAGTGTTGCTGCCCTACAGCGTCAGAGAACCGTGTTCCATCTTGACTACAGGTGCTGTCTGTACAGATTTTGTTCGTTCTCCCCGTGACCTAGATGGGTTTTCTCCAGGATCTCCGGTTTCCTCCCACACTCCAAAGACGTACAGGTTTGTAGGTTAATTGGCTTTGCTATAAATGTATAAATCCTATCCTAGCGTGTGTAGGATAGTGTTAGTGTTTACGTGCTATATCTCTAAACAAAACCATTAGATGCCAAATGTTTTTTTATTCCGTGGTGACACTGGATAAACTCTGAAACTAGGTAAGGACATAAGGCAACAAGGAATAAGAGACGTAAGGAGCTGCAGATGCTGAACTTGGTGTTTTGCTCAAGATTCCAGCATCTTTAGTTCCTTGCTTCTCCTATTCATTGTTGCATTATGTATTTATCTAGCTTCAGAGTTTAAGCAGTATCGCATCAGAATAAAAAGCCATTTGGCCCTGCTGTTCTCTGCTAGAGTTTATGCTTTACAGGATGCTGCTCCGTTTGTCTTTATCACACAATGTTGGCATTTCCTTCTGTGTAGGAAGGAACTGCAGATGCTGGTTTACACCGAAGATAGACACAAAATGCTGGAGTAACTCAGCGGAACAGGCACCTTCAATGGAGAAGCACAAAATGCTGGAGTAACTATGTAACCATATAACAATTACAGCACGGAAACAGGCCATCTCGGCCCTACAAGTCCGTGCCGAACAACTTTTTTCCCTTAGTCCCACCTGCCTGCACTCATACCATAACCCTCCATTCCCTTCTCATCCATATGCCTATCCAATTTATTTTTAAATGATACCAACGAACCTGGCGCCACCACTTCCACTGGAAGCTCATTCCACACCGCTACCACTCTCTGAATAAAGAAGTTCCACCTCATGTTACCCCTAAACTTCTGACCCTTAATTCTGAAGTCATGTCCTCTTGTTTGAATCTTCCCTATTCTCAAAGGGAAAAGCTTGATCACATCAACTCTGTCCATCCCTCTCATCATTTTAAAGACCCATTATCAAGTCCCCCCTTAACCTTCTGCGCTCCAGAGAATAAAGACCTAACTTATTCAACCTTTCTCTGTAACTTAGTTGTTGAAACCCAGGCAACATTCTAGTAAATCTCCTCTGTACTCTCTCTATTTTGTTGACATCCTTCCTATAATTGGGCGACCAAAATTGTACACCATACTCCAGATTTGGTCTCACCAATGCCTTGTACAATTTTAACATTACATCCCAGCTTCTTTACTCAATACTCTGATTTATAAAGGCTAGCATACCAAAAGCTTTCTTTACCACCCTATCTATATGAGATTCCACCTTCAAGGAACTATGCACGGTTATTCCCAGATCCCTCTGTTCAACTGTATTCTTCAATTCCCTACCATTTATCATGTACGTCCTATTTTGATTTGTCCTGCCAAGTTGTAACACCTCCCATTTATCAGCATTAATCTCCATCTGCCATCTTTCAGCCCATTTTTCCAAATGGCCTAAATCACTCTGTAGACTTTGGAAATCCTCTTCAATGGTGTTGTCCAGAAATGCTGGCTGACCTGCTGAGTTACTCCAGCATTTTGTGCCTATCTTTGGCGTTTCCTTCTGTTCCTTTCTGCTTCACATTTTTACCTTGATTCCCCTTTGGGATTCCCCTGTTATTTGGTTCATTTACTCCCTGCAACGGCATGATCCACATTCTAATCACTATTTGGACAATGTGTGCCGTGTGATAGGAGCAGAATTAGGCCATTTGGCCCATCGTCCACTCCGCCATTCAATCATGGCTGATCTATCTCTCCCTCCTAACCCCATTCTCCTGCCATCCCCCCATTACCTCTGACACTTTACTAATCAAGAATCTATCTATCTCTCCTTTAAAAATATCCATTGACTTGGCCTCCACAGCCTTTTGTGGCAATTGTCAATTGTGCACAAAATGGACATATTCAGACAATCCACAATGTAATTTCTAAAGTTTCAGTTAATTTGATATTACCTGTGCCTTGTCCAAAGTATCAGCAATTGCCAAAGGTTGAAAGGCAACTTTTGGACAACTGTCAGCTTGTCCTGTGAACTTTATCCAAATTGTTTTTTGGCATTCACTGTTAAAGGAGCACCTGTAAAAAATGGACACTTTTCGTAAATTGTGTTGAGTGGAATTATGAGAATGTTAATTTTAGCTTTAAATTCCTGCCTTTTAATACACAGGAAAGCAGGCATTTTTTTGAGGTCATAATGCTATATATTATTGATACTAACATTTGCACGTTGCAGACAGCTGAATTATTTCGGATATTACCAAAATGAAGATTAATTCACGGTTATCTTCTGAAAATGGCAGCAATGTGTCACCTCAGCAAAATAGTTTTCTAGGCACTACCTTGTTCAGCAGTGCAGGTCAATCAGATTCTGATTCAGATTCAACTTTAATTGTCATTGTCAGTGTACAATACAGAGACAACGAAATGCAGTGGATAAAGTGGACAATGATGATCTATTAGGAAACAAAACACTTAAACCAATGGCTTAGATATTAGTGTATAGGAAGGAACTGTAGATGATGGTTTATACCGAAGAAAGATATAAAGTGTTGGCGGTTCAGGCAGCATCTCTGGAGAAAATGTATGGGTGACGTTTCGGGTCTGAAGATGGGTTCCGAATAGAAACGTTATCCACCCTTTTTCTCTGAGATACTGCAGCACTTTGTACCTATCTTCGGCCTAGTTATTACGGCCTAGACAACATCTAACTCATTGGGTCAGGATGATGGGATATTGGCCTCTGGACCTTAACAAAAAAATCCCTGGTTACAACTCTACATGTCCTTCATCCCAAGGCAATGACCCAAGACAGGGGTTGTTAAATCAAGAGCTGGACATTTCTGCCCACCACAATACAGTAGTGATGTGAATGGGTTGAAGAAGGAGCAGAGGACATTTATCAGCAAGTTGCCAGGACTAAAAAGTTGCACACATAAGGAAAGATGGAATAGGTTGGGGTTGCTTGCTTTGAAACAGAGGAAGCTAAGGGGTACATATAAAATTACAGAGTGATTAAGAAGAACCTGGCACCCTTACCAGGAAAGTCCAAAACCAGGGACATTGAAATTAATTTGTAGAAGGATTAGGAAGAAGATACAGATTAATTTTTTCAACTCAGATGATGGGTGAGGAACAATGTATGAACGAGTGCTAAAGGTATAAATCACATGTATACAATATTTATATCTGTGTTTAAAGACCATGACCTACCAGCCAAGGCACCCAGTGTTGGTACATGCGTTTATGCCGGGGAGCTTCACATTGACCAGCACTGACACGATGGGCTGAATGACCTCCTCATAGAGTCTAAGTCACAGGCCCTTCGACCAACTTGCCCACACCAACCAACATGTCCCATCTACACAGGTCCCACCTGCATGCGTTTAGCCCATATTCCTCTAAACCTGCCCTATCCATCCATGTACCTGTCTAAATGTTTCTTCTGTGTGATAAATTCTCTAAGTTCAGTATTATCCCTAGGATCGAAAAAAATGCTCCGATACAGGAGGAGGGTTCAGAATAACAATTACATTAAGGCAGGGGTGTCAAATTACTGTGGTCCAATCCAGCCCTCAGGATGATTTGGGGGGGAAAAAAGTAAATTCACGACCATTTATAATCTATATATACACTGAACACCGAAGGTATAGTGGAATATCTTAATTCAATCAGTGAGAGCACTTTGATTGTTTTTACAGATGGATCTAAAGATCCAGTTAGTGGGAAGCTGGGTTTGGAGTGTATGTGGAGCAGCTTGGGTTGAAGATTGGCCGGCGCATTTCTGATGGAAGCTCTGTTCTCACGACTGAATTAATGGCAATTCAATGGGCTCTATAGTGGATTGAGGAAGCCAGTTTTAGTGAAGTCATTATCTGTTCTGATTCTGCAGCTGCTCTTGAAACTTTAAGAGTAGGGAAATCTAAAGCTCGTCCTGACATTCTAAATGAAATCATGAGTGTGTTTTCTAGAATTGGGTTTGCGTGTAACATCACTCTTTGCTGGGTTCCCGGGCATGCTGGGGTGAGGGGGAATGAGCAGGTGGACCTCATATCAAAGGAGAGTTTAAGAAGAGAAATAGATATCCATGTATTATTGGGGAGAGTGGAACTGAGAGAAATAATTAAAGAGGGCTTAACAAAAGAATGGCAGAGAGGATGGGAAATGGAAGTCAGGGGGTAGACACTACTTTTCTATACAATCTGAAGTTAGGAAAATATGTTTCTGTACATCTCTGTCCCGTAGGGACTCAGTTAAACTGTGTAGATTGAGGTTGGGACACTGTGGGTTAAATTACTATTTGTGCATTGTAGGGAAACATGTTTCTGGCTTGTGTGAATGTGGGAGTAATGAGACAGTTAAGCATGTTTTCCTAGAATGTAAAAAGTACAGGGTAGAAAGAAAAGTATTGTTTGTTAGACTGACAGGACTTGGAGTTGAGGCTTTTTCTGTTTCATCTTTGTTTGGACAGTGAGAAACATCAACTGATATCCAGGGCTGTTCTTCAATTCCTGCAAGTTACAGGACTGTATGTAAGAATTTAGTTCAAACTTTGACCTGTGGAGGGCAGTAATACGCTTAGCAGCGTCTACACCAAAGATCCTATAGCGGAGCTATAAGATCTTTGGTCTACACTGCCGGAATCCCACAAGAAGAAGAAGGAGAACACCGAAGGTAGTCGCAAAATGCTGGAGTAGCTCAGCGGGACAGGCGGCCTGGTAGAGGTGAGAATGAACATTTGACAATTAATTAAACCGTTCACTTGATGCGGGCGGCGGCGTCTCGAGCGGCCCCAGGGCGCGCTCCCGCGGGCGGCAACAACTGCGCGTGCGGGGACCACTGTGCGTGCGCGCGGCGGTGGGCAGGTCCACTGCGCGTGCGCGCGGCGGGAGGGTGAGCGCGAGCAAAGTTCCGCTCTGTGATCTTTGAGCGCGAGACCGCGCTGCCGCCGCCGTGGACGCTCTCGGTGCCCGGCTCATCATCGCCATCGGCGGCTGCCTCCTCACTGCGCTGATGACGGGCGCTCCCGACCGCCAGGGCGGAGAACAGTGCCCCTCCAGACACCGCCTGCGGGTAGGTGAGACGTCGTCTGAATTTGGCGACCATCCGATGCGCTGCCCCCCAGACCAGACACCCCCCTTCTCCAGATTAGACATCCCCCTCACCCCCATTCCAGACACCCCCCTGGCTCTTCCACATTCCAGACAACCCTTCCCCAGGCCAGACACCTCCCCAGACCAGACGCCCCCCCCCTCCCCCCCATTCCAGAAATCCCCTTTCCAGACACTCTCCTTCCCCAGACAAGCCATCCCCCTCCCAGACCAGGCACCCCACTCCCCCCCCCCGCATTCCGGATACCCCCCTTCCCCCAGACTAGACAGCCCCTCCCCCCCAGACCAGACACCCCCAGACTAGACACCTCCCCAGATCAGACACCACCTCCCAGATCAGATACTGCCCCCCCCAGACTAGACATTCCCTCCCCCCAGATTAGACATCCCCCTCTCCCCAGATCAGAAGCTCCCCAGACCAGACACTCCGTCCCAGACCAGACATCCCCTTCCTCCCATTCCAGACAGCCCCCTCTTCCCATTCAAGACACCCCCTCGCCCCCCAGACTAGACATCCCCTTCCCAAAATCTTAGCCAAAATAGCATTGTTTTTCTCACATCACAACTTTCTTGTAGCTTACGACTGTAAGTTAATTCCAATCCTAATGGACCTCGTGAGAAGTTCCTGTATTCTGGGAACTAGTAGCGGCCTCATTATGGTTGCCGTGAAATTTTCAACATGTTGAAAAATTAGTGGCGACTAGAATGAAGCCGCCATAAAGATTAGTGAGAAATCTCGAGCCGAAGGTGGGTTGCCAGGAGGTCCTAATGGGTTGCCAGGAGGTCGAAGGTTCTCGTAGCCAGTGCTGACCGGTGAATTTCGTTGGCTCATTGGGAAGAAAGGTAAGCAGTAGTTTTAAGAATTAAGGATAGCCGACCGGTAATGTTAAATGTCTGCCGAGCTTCACAACCGTGTATCTCTTGCTTCTTAAAAGTTGTCTCTGCTCCTTTACCCCCCCCCCCCTTTTAAAGGACTTACTGTGCTTTAGCTGTCTTTTTACAGCACCAACATTCCTGCTCACCGGGGTGTGTGCCTGTATCACCTTGGCTTTGCACCGTGGATTTTTTAGATAGTGGAAGCAGGGGGTGCGCTGTCTAAAAAATTCACGGTCTGGTGAAGGAAGCGATGTGTTTGTGTTCCACTCTGACAGTCGCCGTTCCTGGTTATTCAGGTTAACATTACCGGTCGGTTATCCTTAATTCTTAAATCTACTGCTTACCTTTTTTCCCAATGAGCCAATGAAAGCGCGTGTGTTTGCGCGTGCACAACTGATCTGGCCTGCATGAAATCTCAGTTTGCCCAATCCGGCCAGTGACCTAAAATGAGTTTGACCCCTGCATTAAGGGGAAGTATAATTGGTTCAATAATTTGTTTTTTTAAATGGGGGCAGATTTGTAGGTTAATAGGCCATCTGTAAATTGCCCCCAGTGTGTACAGAGTAGGTGAGAAAGTGGGATAACACTTTAACTACGGTAAACGTTAGCAATGTTACAAAATTTTGAGATTTAAAAAATCAAGTCTGTAATTTATCCCATCAGATAAAGCATAAAAAGAAGTTTAATTTGACACCTAATTCACTTTCATATCTCATGTATTTAAAAAGTTATGGCCATTTTCATACTCGGAAATTAGCATCTTGTTCCCTATTGATTTTCAATGGACGTAACAAAAAAGCTGTGATCGTGGACAGTCAAAAGCCCATAACTTTCTTAAAAATTAAGAGAACTGAATGAAATTTTCAGTTATCATAGATTGAACCATTCTGAAACAAATATAAAATAATCTTACTTGGATGTCCTGAAATTAAAGCATATAATTAGCTAGTTACCCAAGTGTAGCTAATTTCAAACTTCAATTACTAGATCTAAACATCTATCCATTTCTTAATAAATGATTAACATTTTTAAATAGCCTACGTGTGCAAATAATATTCATAAATAATTCACAATAAAACATGATTTTTAAATCTCATTTACATTAATTTATAGGCCAAATGGAAAGAATTCAGTGTTCAATTGCTGTAAATTAAAGTCCATTTTAAATCAGCTTTCTAGTGGGATCCTGTGAACGCGCTGGTTTAGAACGTTCCCATTGCGGTAGATTTGTGCCCTCAAATGCCCAGAAAAATACTGCGGGATATAATGGGGCCAAAATGAGCTACTCGCAATATTAAACTTTGTATAAAGGGATCTTAAGAAGCCCTTTTTAATGTAAAAATAAGCTACATACCTTCTGTGGTTTGCTCTATGAGACCCTGCGGTTGCTGGTGGTCGCGGGTTTAGAGATTGATTTTTAAACTACTATAACTATTATCCAAGGCCTTTAAAACTAATAATAGCTTTTGCGACGGGGCCTTCCAGCGATTTTTCGTTAATAATTAACTAGGCTGAACATCTTCGATTTGAACAGCCTAGAGAAAATCGCGTTTTAAACCCGCCCACCTCTAAACGGCGCCAAAATCGCGCACACCCACAGCGACTGATTTTCAGCGACGCTTCAGGTAGGCTTTGCAACATACCTATAAACGTTATTCACATTATTCCCTTTATCATGTATCTGTACACTGCGGATGGGTCGAATGTAATCATGTATTGTCTTACCGCTAGCTGGTTAGCACACAACAAAAGCTTTTCACTGTACCTCGGTACACGTGACAATAAACCAAACTCAACTCAAATGAGAAGTGAGTATAGGTGGCGAGGGCCCACTATGAAGAGTCTAGCATCAGGTTGGGTCCAGAAAGTTCATGCCCATAGTATTAGTTTTATATATAGTATTATTTATAGTATTATAAAGACCAGGAGGTTGGACAGTAGCAGGAGTAACATAAACCGAAGAAACAACCTTGAAATTGTGCAGAAAAATACTCCTGTTTACAAACACTGTCTTGAATTTGATTACAAAACTGATTGACATCAGTGTGTAGGAAGGAACTGCAGATGATGGTTTAAACCAAATTTAGACACAAAAAGCTGAAGTAACTCAGTTGGTCAGACAGCATCTCTGGAGAAAAGGAATGTGACGTTTCGGGCTCAGTCTGAAGAAGGGTTTTGACCCGAAACGTCACCTACTCCTTTCCTCCAGAGATGCTGTCTGGTGCGCTGAGTTCCTCTATCTTCAGATTAACATCAGTGTTGCTTTATGAGGTAGATGTACAGCAGTGTTGCTGCTACTCGGCTGCTTTGCACAAACAGACCTTTCCTCGTTCACACACCATCCACAGTACGGGTCCTGTGCCGACAAACAACGTTCACACGAACTGTATTGGCTACAGTTTGCCACCTTCAGCCGTCTCACCTGCAGAGCCAAGAGAAAAGAAATGTATTAGGAATCTCCTAACACACATGTTCATATGTTCATAAGTGATAGGAGCAGAATTAGGCAATTTGGCCCATCAAGTCAACTCCATTTAATCATGGCTGATATATCTTTCCCTTTCGGGATGAATCCCCACGGGAGATTCCTTTCTGCACCATGTGTGTGTGTGTGTAGGTGTGTGTGTGTGTGTATATATATGAATGTATGTGTGTGTGATGTGTGTGTGTAAATGAATGTATGTATATGTGTGTTGCATATATGTGTGTGTGTGCGCATGTTCAATGATTCAATGGTCCTGTATTGTCATGTTTAAGGTACAGTGACATTTGATTTGCCATACAGTCATTATAGGAAAAAAGCAACAAGAAACACAACTACATAAAAGTTAACATAAACATTCATCACAGAGACTCCCCCACATTCCTCGCTGTGATGGAAGGCAATAAACTCTTATCTTCTTTCCTGCTTATTCTCCTGCGGTCGAGAGAGTCGAACCATCCGCACTCGGTGTGATTGAAGCTCCCGCACCCGGCGATAGAAGCTCCCTCATAGAAACATAGAAAATAGATGCAGGAGGAGGCCATTCGGCCCTTCAAGCCAGCACCGCCATTCATTGTGATCATGGCTGATCGTGCCCAATCAATAACCCGTGCCTGCCTCTCCCCATATCCATTGATTCCACTAGCCCCTAGAGCTCTATATAACTCTGTCTTAAATCCATCCAGTGATTTGGCCTCCACTGCCCTCGTGGCAGGGAATTCCACAAACTCTCTGGGTGAAAAAGTTTTTTCTCACTGCGGTCTTAAATGGCCTCCCCTTTATTCTAAGACTGTGGCCCCTGGTTCTGGACTCGACCAACATTGGGAACATTTTTCCTGCATCTAGCTTGACCAGTCCTTTTATTATTTTATATGTTTCTATAAGATCCCCCCTCATGAATACAAGCCTAGTCTTTTCAATCTTTTCTCATATGACAGTCCCGCCATCCCAGGGATCAATCTTGTGAACCTACGCTGCATTGCCTCAATCACAAGGATGTCCTTCCTCAAATTAGGAGACCAAAACTGTACGCAATACTCCAGATGTGGTCTTACCAGAGCCCAGTACAACTGCAGAAGAACCTGTCTACTCCTATACTGACATTTTCTTGTTATGAAGGCCAACATGCCATGAATATTAAGTTCCCAGACCCGATCCTCCTGCAGCCACGTCTCGGTAATCTCGGTATTTTTAATTCCTTACGCATCTCACCATTCACATCGATCCTTATTACACTTGGCCATACTCTCCTGTCCCTTTGTGAGCTTTCTTTCCCGTTAATTCTGGGATCATTAACTATCCCTTTATTCCCTTTCCCTTTAACTCCGTCCTTGACCATCCGATTTGACCCCCCCCCCCCCCTTATTTATTTTAAAACAACCTGAGTCGCAGGGGCAAACCTGCCTGCCAGAATGCCGGTTCCCCACCTGTTCAGGTGCAATCCGTCCCTTTTGTACAGTTCCCCCCTCACTCCAAAACAGATCCCAGTGGTCTAACAATTAAAATCCCTGCCCCCTGCACCAGTTGCCCAGCCACACATTCAGGTCCTGTGGGGGGGGGGGGTTTATGTTATGATTGGAAGAAGCTCAATGGGTGTGAAAATAGTGAAAAGAATTGTATAAAGATAGAAGACATCCCGATCCTCGGTGTGCCTCTAGGGGACATCAGAGGAGAGGCACCTATTCTGCAGAATATGAACTTAATAAAAACACTTCTTTGCCTGAATTTGTCTCAAAAGCGTTTGTGATTTTGAATCTCACAACTTGGGGGCTCGGTTTCCGAGATCAAATACTCTGGACAGCTGACGGGAGTAGACGGACAAAGGGAAGGTGCACCCTGCTGAGTTCAGCGGTCTCAGACTCCTTGCTTGCCATCAGCTGCTTGAGCAATAGTATCCGGACCAAATAGAGACTCGGCAAAGAAGTGAGAGTGATAGGAGATTGCGAAAATCGAGTGATTCTGTGCATAGACCCCGGTAAGAAACTTTGACTATTATATATTACCTGGGCAATTTGATAAGAGATCGGAAAGGAATTCCGATCGAGAGAATGGGAAATGTAAATGAAAAACCTGAAAGGGAGGGGAAAGGCCGTAAGCCAAATCCCCGCATTCTGCCCAATAGTCCATTGGGGCGAATGCTGAACCGCTGGGGGGCAGGAAATACCCAGGGGTTGGAGAAGACAACAATGATAAGGTATTGTTATTTTGAATGGCCAAAACACCCGATAAAAGGAGCTTCGGTCTGGTGGCCAGAGGATGGGTCAGATGAGGATTGGGTACAGCAGGCATTGAATGTATATGTGAAAAATAAACCCAATCCAATGATAGAAGAAACCATGTATGCCACGGTATGGGAAACGAGATGTAATCTGTTGAAATTAAAAGAAGAGGTTGAACAGTCAAATTCCTCTGCACCCTCATGGAATTTACTGGAGAACCTAGCTCCTCCCTATGTACATCAATTACCCGAAGTAGCGCCGTCAATTCAACCCCCGCCCCCACTCGTGGCGACGGGAGTGGAAGAGGTGACACCCGGGTCCGCTCTGGTGGTAAAGAGAAAGGTCAGGGTAAAACAAGAATTTAATGATGATGTTACTGACAGTGATGACACCGACAGTGACCTACCGGACCCCAGGAGTGAGAAAGAAAAGGGAATAAAGAGACAGGAGGCGGTCGGGGTAGATGAATTAAATCCCCCGTCACCAGGAGAGGGAGTCAGAAGGTCAGACAGAGTAAAAAGAAGAACGGTAAAAATTAGACCTCTAAGAGAGGTACCCATGGGAGGACCCCAATGGAGAATGGGGTTTGTTAATGTCCCCTTAACTAGTACTGAAGTGAGGAATTTCAAGAAAGAAATGAAAAGCCTCCTAGGGGATCCTTTAGGTCTGGCAGAGCAGTTAGATCAATTCCTTGGGCCAAACACATATACATGGGAGGAGTTGATGGCCATTATGGGGAATCTCTTCACGTCAGAGGAGAGGCAAATGATTAGGGCAGCAGCAATGAAAAAGTGGGAACAGGAGAACCCTCCAGGGCAGCAGAATGCGGCGGCAGCAGATAAATTCCCAGTACAAGAGCCAGATTGGGACAAGGGAACAGCGGTAGGACGAGGGAATATGAAGGAACTGCGGGATATAATTATAAAAGGGATAAGAGAGGCAGTACCCAAAGGACAGAATTTCGAACGAGCATTTGAGAATGGACAGCAGAAATATGAGGCCCCGACAGTGTTCCTTCAGAGACTCAGGAAGAACATGCAACAGTATTCCGGAATAGACCCGGACTCAGGGGCAGGACAACAATTGCTTAGGGCCAATTTTGTGACCAAATCCTTGTCTGATGTGAGGAAGAAATTAGAAAAGATGGACGACTGGAATGAGAAACCACTACCTCAGTTGCTTACAGAGGCCCAGAAAGTGTACGTGCGGAGAGATGAGATAAAACAGAAGGGGAAGGCACTGATTATGATGCAGGCTGTAAAGCGAGTGGTAGATGTTAAGGAACAGGTAGGTACAGGATGGAGAGGGAATTACTCCCGAGGTAGAGAGAGAAGGATATGGCAGAAGAGAGGGAGAAGGACAAATACAATTGGAAATAGGTACAGCACCGATAGAAGGAAGAATTGTGGTTCAGCTGTATGCTCTAAGAGAGGTGGATGAGCAAAGAATTAATGATCAAGTATGGGCCAAGGAAGGAAACAGAGGAGGTTTGCAAATACCCCCTCTTCAAATAGCATTAAAAGATGGTGCAGACACAGTACGAGTAAGACATTGTGAAATATATTGTTTGTGCTCACAATAGCCAAGATATTTTTAGAACAAATTATACCCAGATATGGGATTGTGGAAACAATAGACTCAGATAGAGGGACCCATTTTGCCTCGAAAACACATGAAATGATATGTGAAACACTGGGAATAGAATGGAAATTGCATACACCATGGCATCCCCAGAGCTCAGGAAAGGTGGAAAGAATGAATGGCACCTTAAAGACCCAAATCACCAAGTTGATAGAGGAAACGAGACTCCCCTGGACTAAGTGCCTCCCGATAGCCCTGTTGAAAATCCGAACGGCACCTCGAAAAGACATAGGGATATCACCATATGAAATGTTATTCGGGCTCCCATACTTAGGGAAGATAGAAGGAGTCCCAACAATACAAGGGAACGATGTGTTCCTGAGGAACTATTTACTGGCAGTGTCCCAATCTCTTGCAGAACTAAAAATTAAAGGATTGCTGGCCCAGAGCCCACCACTGGACTTCCCGATTCACTCAGTCAAGGCTGGAGACTGGGTATTAATAAAAACGTGGAAAGAAGAAAAGCTGCAACCTAAGTGGACTGGACCCTACCTGGTTTTACTAATCACCGAGACAGCAGTACGAACAAAAGAGAAAGGGTGGACACACGCAATTCGAGTTAAGGGTCCTGTGGAGGCCCCACCAGACGATATCAGCCCGTGGACTGTGCGCAAAGGAGAGGAACCATTGACTTTAATATTTACCAAGAACCCGCAGGAAAAATGAAGATTTTGTGTTAGTGGGTCGTGTGTTGGGTGGTTACCCAACTTGTAAGTAATGTAACATGCATAAAAATCACAATACCACAGAATAGAAGGTCCACCACCATCCCATTTGATGTATGTAAACGAAAATGGTGGCACGGCTATAGAATGTATGTATGCACCCATCCCTGTAAAGATTGGCACGCGGTGTTTACTTCATCAAAATATGGGTGGCATCGGACCCATATTTAAACCCGTATATCAAAACCCGAACGAGAAATTGCCAGGACGCGTATATGTGAGCATACAGAGTGTCCAAATACAGGAAAGTGGTAGGTATTGGATATGTGCAGATAAAACAGGGAAGGACGCATGTCTGAAGTTTGAGATAGAAGTGAAGCGAGATGGGAAGATACGAGGATAGGGGAGAGGTGTTCAAGATAGATGACAGTCAGAATAGGGATCCCGGGGCAACACCAGCACCACCAGTAGTCAGCAATGTCACCAGGGAAAATGAGTCTAAGGATCTGAAGATAATGATAGTAGCAGGAGAAACAGGATTAAGGCAATTGTATGAGAAGGGAATACCAACAGGGGGAAAATGAGCCAACACCTGGCTTGCCTGGATGATGTACACAGCCAGAAGTATGCAATGAACCAATTGTTACGCCTGCACCGTAGCTAAGCCTCAGCTGGTCCCTGTACCATTTCCCCTGAATTGGGATAGAACACCTAGGGCTACATGTATACTACAGCTATTCACGAATCCCCTCTTACCAAAGAATGTGATATGCCAGAGTTATCATTACCTATTTCCGACCAGCAACAACAATACGAAGGGCCGAAGGAAAGACCCTCGACCTCCTCCATTTACCATTCCTTTTGGGGAGGAGGGGTTTGAGTGCTATACAAGAAATAACCCAGAGGGACAGGACGTGGGGGAGGTGCTCAACTGCAATCAGACGTATAACATAACGGCTGAGGAACAGGGGCCACTGTTCAATAGCACCTGGCTGAAAAAGCAGATAGTCAGTAGAGCTGATGTCTGGTGGTGGTGCGGGGAGAATACCCTGTGGCCCCGGTTACCAGGGTCATGGACGGGAACCTGTACCTTCATACAACTGATGATGCCCTTCACCATAGCAGTAGAACATGCTGTAGAACTCAATAAAGGAAGCCGACGACAAAAGAGAAAGGTGAGAGGATCATTCGACACACACATCTATATAGATGCGATAGGGGTGCCAAGAGGGATACCCGATGAATTTAAAGCCAGAAATCAGATAGCTGCGGGCTTTGAGTCCATACTCTTCTGGTGGTCCACAATTAATAAAAATGTGGACTGGATCAACTACTTATACTACAATCAACAACGCTTTATAAATTACACTCGAGATGCAGTTGAAGGATTAGCGGAACAACGGACAGCAACCAGCCAAATGGCCTGGCAAAATCGCATGGCCTTGGACATGCTACTGGCTGAGAAGGGAGGGTTGTGTGTAATGTTTGGCGAACAATGTTGCACATTCATCCCCAACAACACTGTTCCGGATGGGTCAGTGTCAAGAGCCCTAGCAGGTCTCACCTCTCTGTCTATCGAATTGGCTGAGAACTCTGGAGTAGACACCTCCTGGACCGGGTTTCTAGACTCCTGGTTTGGGAAATGGAAGCACATCTTTACATCAGCCCTAACATCAGTGATAGTCATGGTGGGGTTTCTGTGTTTGTTCGGATGTTGTATCATTCCCTGCGTACGGGGATTGGCTCAGCGATTGATAGAAACAGCCCTGACAAAGAACAGTGCTGCCACCATGATGGCCTTCAGAACACAGTATGACCAACGAGAGGATAGGGAGGTGAAGAATCTGCTGCTAGCATTAGAAAAGGAGGAGATAGTGTCAATCAAGGGTGCGTAGCAAAAAGAAAAGGATGGATTGTGAGGAAAGAGTTAATAGACATGGTTGATTTAGACTAGGGATAGAAAAATATAACTTAGAAAGAAATAAGATGTCAGCAGAAGCCAGACTGCTAGAAGAATAGAAAGTAACGATATAAATAACAGAGAGAAATTCTAGATAAAAAGTAGCAACAGAAATACTTCAGTAGAAGTTTGGGTGGGCGTTCCACGACGTTCTCGTGGGAATCTGGGTTTTATGTTATGATTGGAAGAAGCACAATGGGTGTGAAAATAGTGAAAAGAAATGTATAAAGATAGAAGACATCCCAATCCTCGGTCTGCCTCTAGGGGACATCAGTGGAGAGGCACCTATTCTGCAGAATATGAACTTAATAAAAACACTTGAATTTGTCTCAAAAGCGTTTGTGATTTTGAATCTCACACTGCGTTATCCCCATAGGATAGAATATAGATTATTGGAGGTGTTTCAGTTTGTTCCTGCATCCAAATAATTTATCACATCAAATTCCTTTAGTCCACTGGAAGTAGATCACCAAACTTCAGAGATTTCCTGCTTCTATCGCCATAATCTCCAAGCACTATGTCATTAATCCTAACATTGATTTCTTTCAATTCCTACCTTCCACACATATAGAAACATAATAGCCCTCTCCCACGGTGCGAGTTCATTCCAAGAGCTCTCCCGAGTTTAAAAAAAATCAAACTCATGGTAAGCACGGAGAATGAACGTAGCGGGTACGTCGGAGCTCGGGGACGTCTCTTAGCGCTAATGGCAGGTACTCGGGAAGACTCGCTAACGGCAGGAAAGCACGGGAAGACTCATGAAGATTTTTCAACATGATGAAAAATGTCCACGAGAGCCCCGAGTACCGACGAGTGGCCAGTATCGTAAATCTCCGAGTTCGAATCAGGGCAAACTCGGGAGAACTCTTGGAATGAACTCGTACCGTGGGACAGGGCTTTAATTGTGCCCTCCATTGTAGAGATAGAACTGAACAGCGTTTAATTATTCTGCAATTTATTTGTTTCCAACCAGGGTTTCTAACCAAGAGACTTATTTTTGTTTTCAATTACATTTCATCAGAACTGGAAGCTATAAAACAAGCTTATATTTCTCACTTTTTCCCAGTTCTCATGAAAAGTTGTTGACCTGAGATGTGAACTATGTTCCTCTCGCCACAAATGAAAGTGAGTAGCTCCAACATTTTCTGCTTCTCTGCAGCCATCAGGCTATTAAACAATACAACCTCCAAATAAGATCTGAACTACATCGACTTCAGAGCAGCGGTTTTGTTTTTTTGCACTAATATTGTTTGTTGGCTAATTTTATGTTTGTGTACATATGCAAATGTATATATGTGTGTGTGTGTGTGTGTTTGTGTGTGCGTGTGTGTGTGGAGAGAGAGAGACAGAGAGAGAGACAAGAGAGAGAGAGAGAGAGAGAGAGAGTGAGAGAGAGTGAGAGTGGGAGTGAGATAGAAAATTGGTTGGCAGGCAGGAAACAAAGAGTAGGGATTAACAGGTCCCTGTCAGAATGGCAGGCAGTGACTAGTGGGGTACCGCAAGACTCGGTACTGGGACCGCAGCTATTTACAATATACATCAATGATTTAGGTGAAGGGATTCAAAGTAACATTAGCAAATGTGCAGATGACACAATGCTGGGTGGAAGTGTGAACTGTGAGGATACTATGAGAATGCAGGGTGGGTGAGTGGGCATATGCATGGCAGATGCATTTTAATGTGGTTAAATGTGAGGTTATCTACTTTGGTAGCAAAACAGGAAGGCAGATTATTATCTAAATGGTGTCAAGTTGTGAAAAGGGGAAGTACAACGACATCTGAGGGTCCTTGTTCGTCAATGAAAGTAAGCATGCAGGTACAGCAGGCAGTGAAGAAAGCAAAAGAAAGAGGTCCTTCTGCAGTTGTACAGAGCCCTAGTGTAAACACACCTGGAATACTGTGTACAGTTTTGGTCCCATAATTTGAGGAAGGACATTCTTGCTATTGAGGGAGTGTAGCATAGATTTACAAGGTTAATTCCCGGGATGGAGGGACTGTCATATGCTAAGAGAATGGAGCGGCTGGGCTTGTACACTCTGTAGTTTAGAAGGATGAGTTGACATCTTATTGAAACATATAAGATTATTAAAGGTTTGGACACGCTAGAGGCAGGAAACATGTTCCCGACGTTGGGGGAGTCCAGAACCAGAGCCCACAGTTTAAGAATAAGGGGCGAGCCATTTAGAATGCGGACGAGGAAACACTTCTTCACACAGAGAGTTGTGAGTCTGTGGAATTCTCTGCCTCATAGGACGATGGAGATGGTTCTCTGGATACTTTCAAGAGAGAGCTAGATAGGGCTCTTAAAGATAGAAGAGTCAGGTGATATGGGGAGAAGGCATGAATGGGGTAATGATTGGGGATGATCAGCCTTGATCACATTGAATGGCGGTGCTGGCTCGAAGGGCCGAAGGATCTACTCCTGCACCTATTGTCTATTGTCTCAGCGAGATTATCTCAGCAGGATAGGTGTTCAGCAAAACAATCGCCAAGCCTGTGCTTGGTCTCGCTGATATATATAAGTCTACACCGAGAATAACAGATACAGTAGATGAGGTGGGAGGATGTGCAAGCCTCATCTGAAAGGGCTGTCGGGGTTCCTTGATGGAGTCGATGTAGGAGGTATAGGCTCTGCCCCCCATTCCAACCTCTCTTTACCAGTTTTTGCCTCCCTTATTCCATTAGTCCAAAGAAGAGTCCCAAACCGAAACATCCCCTGCCCATTCCCTCCACAGATGCTGCCTGACCTGCTCAGTTCATTCCAGCACTTTTTTTGTTTTGCTCAAGATTCCAGTTTCTGCAGTTCTTCGTGTCTACAGTTACAAAAAAACTATTTTCCCAGTTTCTCTCCACCATTCTCACCACCAGGAGCAGCACCTGGCACAGCGGTAGAGTTGCTGCCTTACAGCGGCAGAGACCCAGGTTCCATCGTGACTACAGGATTTCTGACCCGCGTAGGTTTTCTCCGAGATCTCCGTTTTTTTCCCGCACTCCAAAGTTGTACCGGTTTGTAGGTTAATTAGCTTGGTATAGGGTGATTTCACTAAAGGTCACTGGAGCGTAGATCCGCACCCACGTGACCGCAAAGTTTAACTGGAGTACATGCGTCACTTCCGGTACATGTTAGTGAATGGGAAAACACGCACTTTCACACCCGTTAAAAACATCTATAACGGCCCGTTTTTGAGCTGCAATTAACTGTGCCAGTCGGGGTGACCGTAAGGAACAGCTACCTAAATTTACAGTCCAAAAAAAGATAGAAACTAAGGTAAATTCATGTTGATTCTGTTGATTCATGTGGACAGATCTAATCTCAACCATCTGTGTGGTCCCAGATTTTCTCTGTCTCTGTCTCTGTCCCTCTTGCCTCCAAGGCATGTCTGCTATCAATTCAGATAAAGAGCTCATGATGTCAAACTGGTACTAATTAGTACAACCAGGAATCGTTGGTCAACTTCGACTGTGGAGATGCACTAAAGATAAACTGTGTTGTTGTCCCAAGTAAAGATCTTTCCATCAGAACCTGCCCAGAATAATTTAGTTAGAGCTGAACCAGGGAAAGCAGATGCAGAGTAGGAGCATTGAAACAGACCACCCTCGGACTATCTTTGATTGGACTTTACTGACGTTACCTTGCACTAAACGTTATTCCCTTATCATGTATCCATACACTGTAAATGGCGCGATTGTAATCATGTATTGTCTTTCCGCTGAATGGTTAGCAGTGAACAAAAGCTTTTCACTCCACCTCAGTACATGGGACAATAAACTAAACTAAACTGAACAGTTTTAATTCCAGACTAATTAAATTAAAATCCTATGTATCCACGATGGGTTTTGAACCCTTGCCTCCAGCTCGATAAACCAATAAACTCGCGGTAAAGTGAAGCTGCCGTCTCAATTAATAAGCGGCCGATTCGCGAACGCGGAGCCGCGGAGCACCTCCGCGGGCGGGCGGGGAGTACATAGTGCCGTCTGTAGCGGTCGTTTTCAGACCCCGATAACGGGAGAAAAACGGAGGGATATCGATCGTTATTTACCGCGAGTACCTAGGCCCCGCGATCGGAGCACTTTTTCCCGGTAAGTTTTCGCAGGCAGCTCCGAGATTAGCTGTTAAAGATTTATTACTCTACAACAGGCTGGCATTAGTGACAATGTTTAATTGACTGTGTCATAGTTTAGGCCCTCAATTTCATGAATGAATGAATGAATGAATGAATGAATGAATGAATGAATGAATGAATGAATGAATGAATGAATGAATGAATGAATGAATGAATGAATGAGTAAGTGAGTGAATGAATGAATAAGGAATGAATGAGTGAATGAATTTATTCACATTATAAATGGTGCAATTAAATTAATTAAAGTCTATACAGATAGATTTTCATAAATTCAGACTTTAGTCTTACCTTTCAGTTAGTTGATTCATGGGGGCCTTCTTTGTGTTCCAGCACATCAGCAGGTTCTTTGAAGGCTTTCTTGCACTTTAATCCACTTCGCAACACTTTCTTCAGCCTTTTTTATGCTTTTCCCACTAAATACAATTAACCTGCTGCAAGTTTCCACGACATTTATTCCACAGAACAACACATCGGAATCTCCAGTAAAACAGGCATCTGTGAAGCCCCCTCAGCCATTTTGTGTGCTAGCCTGAAACAAAGCGCGTGATTGGTCAACTGGCAGACAACTCAATGTTAAACGTGCTTTGATTGGACTAAAACATTCCCGACATTTTTCCGTTTTTTCTCTAATTTAATAAAAATGTGCAAGTCTTCTTCATATCGAGTTTCAGGAGTGATTTATATAAATATTTTTACACAATATGTGAAAATTTCATGTAGTTTGGTGACTTAGGTCACGCGTTTTACGCACGCCTTGACAGGGAGAATACTGATGTGCCTTTCCGATCCCCCATTCGCTGTAATGGCATTTCAGTCTCAGTCACAGAGGCTGATGTCAGGAAATCCTTCAGAGGGATGAACCCCCGAAAAGCACCTGGTCCTGATGATATACTCGGTCGTGTTCTAAAAACCTGTGCGGACCAACAGGTCTGAGGTCCCCACCTGCTTTAAAAGGGCATCAATTATTCCGGTGCCCATTGAGTATGCCTCAATGACTATCGACCAGTGGCACTAACGCCGGTGGTGATGAAGTGCTTTGACAGGTTGATCATGGAGCAAATCAACTCCTACCTCGACACAAACCTGGACCCACTGCAGTTCGCATACCGCCACAACAGATCAACAGTGGATGCGATCTCGCTGGCCCTCCACTCCGCACTGGACCACTTGGACAACAAAAACTCATATGTCAGGCTGTTATTCATTGATTACAGCTCGGCATTTAACACAATCATCCCCTCCAAGCTGGTTACCAAACTCGCAGAACTGGGTCTCTGCGCACCCCTCTGCGACTGGATCCTCGACTTCCTCGTCCACAGACCACAGTCTGTTCGTATTGGTGGAAATGTGTCAGCCTCGATAACAATCAGCACGGGAGCACCTCAAGGCTGCGTGCTCAGCCCCCTGCTGTACTCACTCTATATCCATGACTGCGTAGCGAACCACAGTGCGAACTCCATCATCAAGTTCGCTGACGACACCACTATCGTGGGGCGTATCACTGATGGGGATGAGTCAGAATATAGAAGAGAGATCGAGTAACTGTCCATATGGTGCCAGCGCAATAACCTGGCCCTCAACACCAGCAAAACCAAGGAACTGATTGTGGACTTTGGAAAGAATAGGAGGGGGACCCACAGCCCCATTTATATCAACGGGTCGATGGTTGAAAGGGTCAAGAACTTCAAATTCCTGGGCGTGCACATCTCTGAAGATCTTTCCTGGTCCGAGAACACTAACGCAATTATCAAAAAAGCACATCAGCGCCTCTACTTCCTGAGAAGATTACGGAGAGTCGGATTGTCAAGGAAGACTCTCTCTAACTTCTACAGGTGCACAGTCGAGAGCATGCTGACCAGTTGCATCGTGGCTTGGTTTAGCAATTTGAGCGCCCTGGAGAAGAAAAGACTACAAAAAGTAGTAAACACCGCCCAGTCCATCATCGGCTCTGATCTTCCTTCCATCGAGGGGATTTATCGCAGTCGCTGCCTCAAAAAGGCTGGCAGTATCATCAACGACCCACACCACCCTGGCCACACACTCATCTCCCTGCTACATTCAGGTAGAAGGTACAGGCGCCTGAAGACTGCAACAACCAGGTTCACGAATAGCTACTTCCCCTCAGCCATCAGGCTATTAAACCTGGCTCGGACAGAACTCTGATTATTAACAACCACTTTCTGTTATTTGCACTTTACCAGTTTATTTATTCATGTGTGTATATATTTATATCATGGTGTATGGACACATTTATCTGTTTTGTAGTAAATGCCTACTATTTTTTCTGTGTGCTTAAGCAAAGCAAGAATTTCATTGTCCTATACAGGGACACATGACAATAAACTCACTTGACCTTGAACTTGAACTTGCTGAATAAAGCTCCTCGGCCCACAACCTACAACACTCGAGAACTGCACCAAGTAACCTGTTACCAGAGTCAGCCATGCTGATGTTTTTTAGCTTGTTTCAGCAGGTCCAAATTAATTATATACCCAGAATTAAAGAAATCTGGTATAATATTTAATTTAGAATAAAAAATAAATTGGTTTATTTACTTATTCATTGCAATTATTGTTATCAGGTCAAGTGAGAAGGCATGATGAGGTTTAGCAAATTATGCAAGAAATGCTAGTAATTTTTAATGTACATTGACTATAAATTGACAACGTCCCTTGGTAATTTTATTTGCAGGAGTGTGTTTGCAGATGCTTCCTGTTGATCTTTACTGCTGACTAATTAATGATGCTTTCTTTCACTGTGCGTGTGAAGGATGAATGACTGACAGTTCCCTGTAAAGATTTATCTTATAACATCCAGTGGTTGGGACGGGAAGCTCTGAGGCGCTACACGAAAGCGAAGGCGGATGGTGGTGGCCTGGGCTGTGTGGAAGATATGACGTTCCTGGTGAAACGCTGTCAGGGGCCGAGTCTGTTAGATCCTAATGATGCCATCGGCGATGTCTTGCAAGATAAAGACTTCATCCAGATTGGTAGGTCAATGCAGAAACGGATGTTCTCCTCGCATCAACCGCAGGAGATGCAACACCTGCCCCTATACCTCCTCCTTCGGCTCCATCCAGGGACCGCAACAGTCCTGTTAGGTGAGGCAGAGGTTTACTTGCAACTCCTCCAGCCTCATCTACTGTATCTGTTGCTCCCGGTGTGGACTCCTATATATCAGCGAGACCAAACGCAGACTGGTCGATAGTTGCGCTGAATACCTTCACTCAGACCACCTTGGCCGACGCGATCTCCCGGTTGCCAAACATTTAACCTCCCCTCCCATTCCCACACTGACCTTCCTGTCCTGGGCCACCTCCACAGTCAGAGTGAGGCCACACACAAATTGGAGGAACAGCACCTTATATTTCGCTTGGGCAGCTTACAACCCAACAATATGATATTTTGATTTCTCTAACTTCAAGCAATCCTTGCTTTCCCTCCCTCTCCGTCCCTTCCCCACCCTAGTCGGTGTACTAGCTTCACTGTTTGTTTCCCTTCGTTATCGCCTCTTCCACAGCCAACAATAGACCATTGTGGGCTCCATCTTTCCTGGGTTATCAATGCCAGCTCTGGGGTGGGAGATTGCAACCTTCACGTGGTCCAACCTGTTTCGATGAATGCGTGCACAAACAAATGATCAAACAGAACAAGTTGTCTTACAACTTTAGACTGCACGCCATAAGCAAGAAGAAGAAGATGTCAGCTCTGATTTGTTCAGTACCTTTTCATACCTCCAGTTTCCCTCTACCCTAATTCTCAGTGCGAAGAAGGGTCTCCACCTGAATCACCGCCTATTCCTTTTCTCTGGAGATGCTGCCTGTCCCGCTGTGTTACTCCAGCATGTTGTGTTCTGTTAATCATCACGTCAGGAAAAATGATCAGATTTTTTTCCCCTCTCAGAAATTCATCAAGGTCATAGAACATACATCACAGGAACAGGCCCTTTGGCCCACAATATCTGTGTTGACAGGATGCCAAATTAATCTAATCCCTTCTGCCTGAAGATCTATATCCCTCCAATCCATGCATGTTTGCGTATAAACACCAATATCTCACATGTTTCCGCCACCACCCCTGGCAGCATGATCTAGACATCTACTAACCTGTGCACAAAAATCTTGACCCATGCATCCCCTTTAAACTTCCTCACTCTGACCTTGTGGCTATGCTTTCTTGTACTTGGCATTGCCACTCTGAGGAAAAGATTGCAACTGTACCCGATCCAGGCCTCCAATAATTTTTTTAAATTTCTATTCCCCTCAGTTCCAACTCTCCAGGGAAAACAATCCAAGTTTTTCCAACCTCTCTATATAGCTAATGCCCTCTGATCCAGGCAGCATCTTGGTCAAACTCTTCTGCACCCTCTCCAAAGCCTCCACATCTTCCCTGTACTGTTGCGACCAGAACAGCACACAACACTCCAAATGCAGCTTAAGCAAAATTCTATTCTATAAAGCTGCATCATGGCTCTTATATTCAATGCCCCAACCGATGAAGGTATGCACACCACATGACTTTATTACCATTTTATCTTCTTGCGTTGTTACGGAGATTGAGATATAGACTTAGATCCCAACATCCCTCTGTACATCAATGTTATTAAGGGTCCTGTCATTAACTGCACACTTCCCCTTACATTTGACCTGCTAAAGCGCAACACCTCTCAATTGCTCGGATTCAACTCATAGAAACATAGAAATTAGGTGCAGGAGTAGGCCATTCGGCCCTTCGAGCCTGCACCGCCATTCAATATGATCATGGCTGATCATCCAACTCAGTATCCCGTACCTGCCTTCTCTCCATACCCCCTGATCCCTTTAGCCACAAGGGCCACATCTAACTCCCTCTTAAATATAGCCAATGAACTGGCCTCAACTACCCTCTGTGGCAGAGAGTGCCAGAGATTCACCACTCTCTGTGTGAAAAAAGTTTTTCTCATCTCGGTTTTAAAGGATTTCCCCCTTATCCTTAAGCTGTGCCCTTGTCCTGGACTTCCCCAACATCGGGAACAATCTTCCTGCATCTAGCCTGTCCAACCCCTTAAGAATTTTGTAAGTTTCTATAAGATCCCCTCTCAATATCCTAAATTCTAGAGAGTATAAACCAAGTCTATCCAGTCTTTCTTCATAAGACAGTCCTGGCATCCCTGGAATCAGTCTGGTGAACCTTCTCTGCACTCCCTCTATGGCAATAATGTCCTTCCTCAGATTTGGAGACCAAAACTGTACGCAATACTCCAGGTGGGCTGAAAGATGGCAGATGGAGTTTAATGCTGATAAGTGTGAGGTGCTACATCTTGGCAGGACAAATCAAAATAGGACGTACATGGTAAATGGTAGGGAATTGAAGAATGTAGGTGAACAGAGGGATCTGGGAATAACTGTGCACAGTTCCATGAAAGTGGAATCTCATGTAGATAGGGTGGTAAAGAAAGCTTTTGGTGTGCTGGCCTTTATAAATCAGAGCATTGAGTATAGAAGTTGGGATGTAATGTTAAAATTGTACAAGGCATTGGTGAGGCCAATTCTGGAGTATGGTGTACAATTTTGGTCGCCTAATTATAGGAAGGATGTCAACAAAATAGAGAGAGTACAGAGGAGATTTACTAGAATGTTGCCTGGGTTTCAGCAACTAAGTTACAGAGAAAGGTTGAACAAGTTAGGGCTTTATTCTTTGGAGCGCAGAAGGTTAAGGGGGGACTTGATAGAGGTTTTTTAAATGATGAGAGGGATAGACAGAGTTGACGTGGAAAAGCTTTTCCCACTGAGAGTAGGGAAGATTCAAACAAGGGGACATGACTTGAGAATTAAGGGACTGAAGTTTAGGGGTAACATGAGGGGGAACTTCTTTACTCAGAGAGTGGTAGCTGTGTGGAATGAGCTTCCAGTGAAGGTGGTGGAGGCAGGTTCGTTTTTATCATTTAAAAATAAATTGGATAGTTATATGGATGGGAAAGGAATGGAGGGTTATGGTCTGAGCGCAGGTATATGGGACTAGGGGAGATTATGTGTTCGGCACGGACTAGAGGGGTCGAGATGGCCTGTTTCCGTGCTGTAATTGTTATATGGTTATTATATGGTTATATGGTGTGGTCTCACCAAGACCCTGTACAACTGCAGTAGAACCTCCCTGCTCCTATACTCAAATCCTTTTGCTATGATAGGTCCATATGCCATTTCTCCGCACATATCTAAGTGATCTATATCCTGCCATATCCTTTGCTAGCCTTCTCTGCTGTCCACAGTGCCACTGTGTCGTCTGCATACTTATTAACAAACCCATCTACATTTTTGTCCATTTATATATATCACAACCACCAAGGTCTCTGCGGAACACTACTGGTCACAGACCTGCGGTTAGGATAATACTCTTCCACTGTTACCCTCTGTCTTCTATGGATGAGCCAGTTCTGAGTCCAAACTACCAAGTCACCGTGGATTCCATGCACCGTAATATTTTGTTTCAGCCAAAGATTAGAGTCCATGTCAAGTCCTTTATTAAAGTCCATGTAGACGTCATCCACTGCCTTACTCTCATTAATCATCTTTGTGACTACCTCAATCTACTGAATCAAGTTTGGAAGACATGACCTGCCATATACAAAGTCACGCTTACAGTTCCTAACTATCCTATTCTCTTCCAAATATGACTAAATACTATATATAATAATTCTCTCCACAGCGTTCCTACCACTGATGGGAGGCTCGTTGGCCTAGAACTTCCTGGATTATCCCTTTCTTCTTAAATAAAGGAACAACATTGGCTGCACTATAATCCTTTATCAAGGCTCCAGATATCTCCCCTATTGTTTCTTTCAATAACTTGGGATAGATCCCACAATGGCTTGGAGATTTATCAATCTTAATGTTCTGCAAGGGACCCAACTCAACCTCCTTGATCTCAAAAGTGCCCCAGCACATACCCACCAAATTCATTGTACTCCAAGTCACAGGGGTCACAGTTTAAGAATAAGGGGTAGGCCATTTAGGACTGAGATGAAGAAAAACGTATTTCACCCAGAGAGTTGTGAATCTGTGGAATTCCCTGCCACAGAACGCAGTGGAGGGGAATTCACTGGATCTTTTCAGGAGACTGTTAAATTTAGCTCTTCGAACTAAAGAAATCAAGAGATCTGGGGGAAAAGCAGGAACGGGGTACTGATTTTAGATGATCAGCCATGATCATATTGAATTGCAGTGCTGACTTGAAGGGCCGAATGGCCTACTCCTGCACCTATTTTTCTATGTTTCTAAGTCCTTCTCCTTGGTGAGTACAGATGGATAGTACTTGTTTAGTAACTTGTCTACATCCTCTGACTCCAAGCATAAATTCCGCCCTTTGTCCTGACTAGAATAAGCCGGTCCTGAACTCTGGTCAGCTATTCTGTAAACAACTCAAGAGTTAAGAGTGTTTAATTGTAATTTGCACTATATGAACTCAATCAATGAAATTCTTACAGTTGCAGAACATCGAATATCGTACATAGAATAGTAGCAGCACAGGAACAAGCCCTTTGGCTCATCATCTCTGTGCTGAACACAATTACCTCATATCCTTCCATTGCCTGCATACCCATGTACCTATCTAAAAGCCTCTTACATGCCATTATCATATCTGCCACCATTGCCAACCCTGTCAGTGAGGTCCAGGCATCCACCACCCACAGATGTGAAAAACTTACCCTTCACATCAACTTTAATCTTTGCACCTTTTACCTTAAAACCAACCCCTCGAGATTATGACAATTCCACCCTGGGAAAAAAAGGTTATATATTTCTATCCTCGAGCAGTTTATGCCAATCTTTGCAGATTTGGTGTAAACCAGAATCTGCAATTCCTTCCTACAGATTTACCTTCCCCTTGCATTCACTCTCGCAATGTACAACACCTCGCAGGTCCAAAATCCATCTACCATTCCTCCACGCATTTCTGTAGATAATTTATATCCTGCCGAAAACTTTGCCGGCCTACCTCACTGTCCGTGACTCCAGCCATCTTGGAGTAATCTGAAACCCTTCTTCAGACTGATGGAGGGTGGGGGGGAGAAGGAAGGAAAAAGGGAGGAGGAGGAGCCCGAGGGCGGGGGGACGGGAGGAGACAGCTCGAGGGTTAAGGAAGGGGAGGAGACAGCAAGGGCTAGCAAAACTGGGAGAATTCAACGTTCATGCCATCCGGACGCAAGCAACCCAGGCGGAATATGAGGTGCTGTTCCTCGAATTTCCGGTGTTGCTCACTCTGGCAATGGAGGAGACCCAGGACAGAGAGGTCGGATTGGGAATGGGAGGGAGAGTTGAAGTGCTGAGCCACCGGGAGTTCAGATAGGTTATTGCGGACTGAGCGGAGGTGTTCGGCGAAACGATCGCCCAACCTCAGCTTAGTCTCCCCGATGTAAATCAGCTGACATCTAGAGCAGCGGATGCAGTAGATGAGGTTGGAGGAGATACAGGTGAACCTTTGTCGCACCTGGAACGACTGCTTGGGTCCTTGAATGGAGTCGAGGGGGGAGGTGAAGGGACAGGTGTTGCATTTCTTGCGGTTACAACGGAAAGTGCCCGGGGAGGGGGTGGTACGGGAGGGAAGGGAAGAATTGACAAGGGAGTTGCGGAGGAAGCGGTCTTTGCGAAAGGCAGACATAGGGGGAGATGGGAAGATGTCGCACCTGGAACTACACGTCTGGAACCATGGTGCACTGACTGGCTGACATTTTACAATTTCGTTGTACATGGTTCATGTTACAATGACAATAAAGAAACTATTCTATTCTATTCTATTCTATGTGGCGATTGGTGGGGTCACGTTGGAGGTGGCGGAAATGACGGAGGATTATTTGTTGTATTTGCTGGCTGGTGGGGTGAAAGGTGAGGACTAAGGGGACTCTGCCCTTGTTGCGAGTGCGGGGATGGGGAGAGAGAGAGCAGTGTTGCGGGGTATGGATGAGACCCTGGTGCGAGCCTCATCTATGGTGGCGGAGAGGGGAATCCCCGTTCCCTGAAGAACAAGGACATTTCCGATGCCCTGGTGTGGAACGTCTCATCCTGGGAGCAGAAGCGGCCTAGGCGGAGGAATTGTGAGTAGGGGATGGAGTCTTTACAGGGGGCAGGGTGGGAAGACGTGTAGTCCAGATAGCCATGTGAGTCAGTTGGTTTGTAGTGTATGTCGGTCAGAAGTCTGTCCCCTGCGATGGATGCGCCTATCTTTTTTATTTCTGGCCTCAATAGCACATGGTCTGGGTAGCAATCCTAAAATCAAAACTCTGGAGGTCCTGTATTTTAACTCTGACTGTGGCGAGCGATCTTCGGTCTGTGGTCGGTGGATCCTCCATCATTGGTCGGCGGTGACGGGCCGGGCCTGCTTGCCGTGAAGCTTGCCAGCAAGCCGGGCCTACTTGCTGCTTGCTGCTTGCTTAGACCATGGAGGGTCATTATCGTACATTCAAGTACATTAACTGTGCTATCCTGAGCCTAACAAGCCTTTTGGTTTCTCCATTTCAGTTATCCAAGGGCAAGAAGCTGAACTGGATCCTTTGAACACAAACTTTGCCTCTCTGTATCCTTTCTTTTGGATTTACTTAATCCAGATAGTTAACAATTGTGTTCATGTTGCTCTCGTTCTCACTCCTTTCTCCAAAGTCAACTTCCTGGTTGAATTGGAGGACTTAAGCCAGAAAGGGTTATTGGGAAGAAAAAGCTACTTTAAATTTAGTTGCATCTGGTTGGGTAACTATAGTAGGGTGGAGATTATTCTATTCTAGATCCTGTTCATAGAGCCTCTCCGATTCTCCCTCTTTAATATCTTATTGTTTCTTAAAATAATCCAGATTGTCAAACCACCATGTTATCTCCAAATCCATTCTAGCCTTGGTCAAGTGTTATCTAATGCATGGGGGTTCCAGGATTTAGACCCAGTGAACTGCAATATGTAAATGTGGATTCACACAAAGGGTGGTGGCTGTGTGGAACGTGCTGCCGGAGAAGGTAGTTGAGGCAGGGACTACCATGAAATTTGAGAAACATTTAGACAAGGCAGATATAGGCCACACGCAGGCAGGTGGGACTGGTGTAGATAGGACACGTTGGTCGGTGCGGGCAAGTTGAGCTGAAGGGCCCGTTTCCACGCTGTCAGACTCTTATGGAATCAAAATCAGACTCTCAAAGGTGTGTCAGCTTTGTTGTTTAACTGGAGGGAATTGAAGCTCCTCAAATGGACTGGATAGAGAGCCAGTCAATGCAGAGGTGGTACAGGGTTCTAGAGAGCTGTCAATGACATTGGTCTGAGGTGGTTGTAATGTTAGTGGGCCAGATATCAAATAATGATGAGACGGAGTACTGGAAGGAGATCGAGAACCTTCTGATCTGTTATCAAGACAACAACCTTTCCCTCAATGTCAGCAAGACAAAGGAGAAAGTGATTGGCTTCAGGAATCAAAGCAGTACACATAATCCAGTATGCATTGACGGTGCCAACGTAGAAATTTTCAGTGACTTATAAAACTACTTTTTTTAAACGTTATCTCTGTTACATAGAGCTCTGTTATACTTCAACAGCCTTCTCAGCTTCACTGCCACTTTCAAGAGACAAGAGTGTTTTATTGTTGTGTGTCCAAGATAGAACAATGAAATCCTTACTTGCTGCAGCACAACAGAATATGTAAACATAGTACACTGTAAACAATATGATAAACGAGAGAGAAAATCAACGTTCCCTGCACACACACATACTCATACACACACACATACACACACACACACACACACACACACACACACACACACACACACACACACACACACACACACACACACACACACACACACGCACACACACACACACACACACACACACACACACACACACACACACACACACACACACACACACACACACACACACACACACACACACACACACACACACACACACATATAAATACACACACATACACACACACACAAAAAACAAACAATAATAGTGCAATAATAATAATAATAATAATAGTCTGTTGCAGTTCAGAGCTTATTTGAGGTTGTGGCGTTTAATAGCTTGATGGTTGTAGGGAAGAAGCTGTTCCTGAACCTGGACGTTACAGTTTTCAGGCTCCTGTACCTTCTTCCCAATGGCAATGGTGACATGAGAGTGTGGCCAGGATGGTGTGGGTCTGATGATGCTGGCTGCCTTTTTGCGGCAGCAACTTCGATAGATCCCTTTGATGGTGGAGAACCGGTGATGGACTGGGCAGTGGTCACACCATTTTGCAGTCTTTTCCGCTCTTGGACGTTCAAGTTGCCGAACCAGGCCATGATGCAACCGGTCAGCAAGCTCTCTACTGTACACCTGCAGAAGTTCAAGAGAATCCTCTTCGACATACCGAATCTCCGTAATCTTCTCAGGAAGTAGAGGCTGCTTTCTTTATAATTGCATCGATGTGCTGGGACCAGGACAGATCTTTGGAAATATGTATGCCCAGGAATTTGAAGTTTTTGACACTCCAGGATTGTGGGTCCTCATCCTTCCTCTTCCAAAGTCCACAATCAGTCCGTTGGTTTTACTGCTATTGAGAGCCACGTTATTGTGCTGGCACCATTTGATCAATCGGTCGATCTCACTTCTATACTCTGACTCATCGCATCTGTAATTCTTCCTACAACAGTGGTGTCATCGGCAAACTTGGTGATGGAGTTCGCACTATATCCGGCGACACAGTCATGGGTACAGAGTGAGTGGAGCAGGGGGCTGAGCTCGCAGTTCATTTATCATTCAAGCTGAATGATAAATGAAAGCTCACACTTCAGTACCATGTCCCTGCTACAACATAGCTTTAAGTCACCTGGGAAAATTCTTGACTCATTTCCCATGGCAGCTGATTGAAACTCTTCCTAAATGTGATATCAGTCAGCATGGATTTACGGAGGGAAAATCATGCGTAACTAATCATCTAGAATTTTCTGAGGATGTAACCAGGAAAATGCCTGGACAGAAAGCATTTGATGTCCCACATCGGAGATTAGTGGGCAAAATTAGAGCACATGGTATTGGGGCTAGGATACTGACGGATAGGAAATTGGTCGGCAGACAGGGAAGAAAGAGAAGGGATTAACGGGTCCCTTTCAGAATGGCAGGTGGTGACTAGTGGGGTATCGCAAGGCTCGGTGCTGGGACCGCAGCTATTTACAATATACATTAATGATTTAAATGACGAGATTAAAAGTATCATAACAAATTTGCAGATGTCACAAAGCTGGGTGGCAGTGTGAACTGTGAGAAGGATGCTATGAAGATGCAGGGTGACTTGGACAGGTTGGGTGAGCGGGCAGATGCGTGGCAGATGCAGTTTAATGTGGATAAATCATGCAGGCGCAGCAGGCAGTGAAGAAAGCGAATGGTATGTTAGCATTCATAGCAAAAGGATTTGAGAATAGGAGCAAGGAGGTTCTACTGCAGTTGTACAGGGTCTTGGTGAGACCACACCTGGAGTATTGCATACAGTTTTGGTCTCCAAATCTGAGGAAGAACATTATTGCCATAGAGGTAGTGCAGAGAATGTTCACCAGACTGATTCCTGGGATGTCAGGACTTTCATATGAAGAAAGACTGGATAGACTCGGCTTGTACTCGCTGGAATTTCGGAGATTGAGGGGGGATCTTATAGAAACTTACAAAATTCTTAAGGTGTTGGACAGGCTAGACGCATGAAGATTGTTCCCGATGTTGCGGAAGTCCAGGACAAGGGGTCACAGCTTAAGGATAGAGGTGAAATCCTTTAGGACCGAGATGAGAAAAACATTTTTCACAAAGAGAGTGGTGAATCTCTGGAACTCTCTGCCACAGAAGGTAGTTGATGCCTGTCCATTGGCTATATTTAAGACGGAGTTAGATGTGGCCCTTGTGGCTAAAGGGATCAGGGGGTATGGAGAGAAGGCAGGTACGGGATACTGAGTTGGATGATCAGCCATGATTATATTGAATGGCGGTGCAGGCTTGAAGGGCCGAATGGCCAACTCCTGCACCTATTTTCTATGTTGCTATGTTTCTATGACCACACGTGGAGTATTGTGTGCAGCTTTGTTCTCCAAATTTTAGGAAGGACATTCTTGCTATTGAGGTAGGTTCACCAGATTAATTCCTGGGATGGCGGGACTGTCATATGCTGAGAGAATGGAGTGGCTGGCTTGTATACTCTGGAATTTAGAAGGATGAGAGTCCAGAAGGGAGTCCAGAACTAGGGGCCACAATTTAAGAATAAGGGGCAAGCCATTTAGAACAGAGATAAGGAAAAACTTTTTCACACAGAGGGTTGTGAATCTGTGGAATTCTCTGCCTCAGAAGGCAGCGGAGGCCAATTCTCTGGATGCTTTCAAGAGAGAGTTGGATAGAGCTCTTAAAGATAGTGGAGTCAGGGGATATGGTGAGAAGGTAGGAACGGGGTGTTGATTGTGGATTATCAGCCATGATCATATTGAATGGCGGTGCTGGCTCGAAGGGCCGAATGGCCTACTTCTGCCCTTATTGTCTATTGTCTATCATGTATTCTGGAGTATGGTGTACAATTTTTGGTCGCCTAATTATTGGAAGGATGTCAACAAAATAGATAGAGTACAGAGGAGATTTACTAGAATGTTGCCTGGGTTTCAACACCTAAGTTACAGAGAAAGGTTGAACAAGTTAGGGCTTTATTCTTTGGAGCACAGAAGGTTAAGGGGGGACTTGATAGAGGTCTTTAAAATGATGAGAGGGATAGACAGAGTTGATGTGGATAAGCTTTTCCCACTGAGAGTAGGGAAGATTCAAACAAGGGGACATGACTTGAGAATTAAGGGACAGAAGTTTAGGGGTAACATGAGGCGGAACTTCTTTACTCAGAGAGTGGTGGCTGTGTGGAATGAGCTTCCAGTGAAGGTGGTGGAGGCAGGTGCGTTTTTATCATTTAAAAATAAATTGGATAGTTATATGGACGGGAAAGGAATGGAGGGTTATGGTCTGAGCGTCGGTATATGGGACTAGGGGAGAATACGTGTTCGGCACGGATTACAAGGGTCGAGATGGCCTGTTTCCGTGCTGTAATTGTTATATGGTTATATGGTTATATGTGCTTTGGCATAAAAGCATTTGTTGATTTCTGTCCAGTTTCACAAATTGATTTACTTTTTCCCACCTCTCAACTGATGAACTGTTATTTTAATCTTACAACTCCTTAATAAGTAAATGCAGAATGCATTCAAATACTCAGCAGGTAAGTGTGAAGAATGGGCTTGTGCATTGACATAAAACTGCTCCAAACATAGAAACATAGAAACATAGAAATTAGGTGCAGGAGTAGGCAATTCGGCCCTTCGAGCCTGCACCGCCATTCAATATGATCATGGCTGATCATCCAACTCAGTATCCCGTACCTGCCTTCTCTCCATACCCTCTGATCCCCTTAGCCACAAGGGCCACATCTAACTCCCTCTTAAATATAGCCAATGAACTGGCCTCGACTACCCTCTGTGGCAGGGCGTTCCAGAGATTCACCACTCTCTGTGTGAAAAAAGTTCTTCTCATCTCGGTTTTAAAGGATTTCCCCCTTATCCTTAAGCTGTGACCCCTTGTCCTGGACTTCCCCAACATCGGGAGCAAACTTCCTGCATCTAGCCTGTCCAACCCCTTAAGAATTTTGTAAGTTTCTATAAGATCCCCTCTCAATCTCCTAAATTCTAGAGAGTATAAACCAAGTCTATCCAGTCTTTCTTCATAAGACAGTCCTGACATCCCAGGAATCAGTCTGGTGAACCTTCTCTGCACTCCCTCTATGGCAATAATGTCCTTCCTCAGATTTGGAGACCAAAACTGTACGCAATACTCCAGGTGTGGTCTCACCAAGACCCTGTACAACTGCAGTAGAACCTCCCTGCTCCTATACTCAAATCCTTTTGCTATGAAAGCTAACATACCATTCGCTTTCTTCACTGCCTGCTGCACCTGCATGCCCACTTTCAATGACTGGTGTACCATGACACCCAGGTCTCGCTGCATCTCCCCTTTTCCTAGTCGGCCACCATTTAGATAATAGTCTGCTTTCCTGTTTTTGCCACCAAAATGGATAACCTCACATTTATCCACATTATACTGCATCTGCCAAACATTTGCCCACTCACCCAGCCTATGCAAGTCACCTTGCAGTCTCCTAGCATCCTCCTCACAGCTAACACTGCCCCCCAGCTTCGTGTCATCCGCAAACTTGGAGATATTGCCTTCAATTCCCTCATCCAGATCATTAATATATATTGTAAATAGCTGGGGTCCCAGCACTGAGCCTTGCGGTACCCCACTAGTCACTGCCTGCCATTGTGAAAATGACCCGTTTACTCCTACTCTTTGCTTCCTGTTTGCCAGCCAGTTCTCTATCCACATCAATACTGAACCCCCAATGCCGTGTGCTTTAAGTTTGTAAACTAATCTCTTATGTGGGACCTTGTCGAAAGCCTTCTGGAAGTCCAGATACACCATATCCACTGGTTCTCCCCTATCCACGCTACTAGTTACATCCTCGAAAAATTCTATAAGATTCGTCAGACATGATTTACCTTTTGTAAATCCATGCTGACTTTATCCAATGATTTCACCACTTTCCAAATGTGCTGCTATCCCATCTTTAATAACTGACTCTAGCAGTTTCCCCACTACGGATGTTAGACTAACTGGTCTGTAATTCCCCGTTTTCTCTCTCCCTCCCTTCTTAAAAAGTGGGGTTACGTTTGCTACCCGCCAATCCTCAGGAACTACTCCAGAATCTAAAGAGTTTTGAAAGATTATTACTAATGCATCCACTATTTCTGGAGCTACTTCCTTAAGTACTCTGGGATGCAGCCTATCTGGCCCTGGGGATTTATCGGCCTTTAATCCATTTAATTTACCCAACACCACTTCCCGGCTAACCTGGATTTCACTCAATTCCTCCAACTCCTTTGACCCGCGGTCCCCTGCTATTTCCGGCAGATTATTTATGTCTTCCTTAGTGAAGACGGAACCAAAGTAGTTATTCAATTGGTCCGCCATATCCTTGTTCCCCATGATCAATTCACCCGTTTCTGACTGCAAGGGACCTACATTTGTTTTAACTAATCTCTTTCTTTTCACATATCTATAAAAACTTTTGCAGTCAGTTTTTATGTTCCCTGCCAGTTTTCTTTCATAATCTATTTTTCCTTTCCTAATTAAGCCCTTTGTCCTCCTCTGCTGGTCTCTGAATTTCTCCCAGTCCTCCGGTATGCTGCTTTTTCTGGCTAATTTGTACGCATCATCCTTCGCTTTGATACTATCCCTGATTTCCCTTGTTATCCACGGATGCACTACCTTCCCTGATTTATTCTTTTGCCAAACTGGGATGAACAATTTTTGTAGTTCATCCATGCAGTCTTTAAATGTCTTCCATTGCATATCTACCGTCAACCCTTTTAGAATTAATTGCCAGTCAATCTTGGCCAATTCACGTCTCATACCCTCAAAGTTACCTTTCTTTAAGTTCAGAACCATTGTTTCTGAATTAACAATGTCACTCTCCATCCTAATGAAGAACTCAACCATATTATGGTTACTCTTGCCCAAGGGGGCACGTACAACAAGACTGCTAACTAACCCTTCCTCATTACTCAATACCCAGTCTAAAATAGCCTGCTCTCTCGTTGGTTCCTCTACATGTTGATTTAGATAACTATCCCGCATACATTCCAAAAAATCCTCTTCCTCAGCACCCCAGCCAATTTGATTCACCCAATCTATATGTAGATTGAAGTCACCCATTATAACGGTTTTGCCTTTGTCGCACGCATTTCTAATTTCCTGTTTGATACCATCTCCAACTTCACTACTACTTTTAGGTGGCCTGTACTCAACACCCACCAGCGTTTTCTGCCCCTTAGTGTTTCGCAGCTCTACCCATACCGATTCCACATCCTGCAAACTAATGTCCTTCCGTTCCATTGCATTAATCTCCTCTCTAATCAGCAACGCTACCCCACCTCCTTTTCCTTTCTCTCTATCCCTCCTGAATATTGAATATCCCTGGATGTTCAGCTCCCAGCCTTGGTCACCCTGGAGCCATGTCTCCGTGATCCCAACTATATAATAGTCATTAATAGCTATCTGCACATTCAACTCATCCACCTTATTACGAATGCTCCTTGCATTGAGACACAAAGCCTTCAGGCTTGTTTTTACAACACTCTTACCCCTTATACAATTTTGTTGAAAAGTGGCCCTTTTTGATTTTTGCCCTGGATTTTCCGGCCTGCCACTTTTACTTTTCACCTTGCTACCTATTGCTTCTACCCTCATTTTACACCCCTCTGTTTCTACGCTCACACATTTAAGAAACCCTTTCCCTTTAACTCCATCCTCCACTAGCCCATTCGACACCCCACCCCCCGTATTCAGTTTAAAACCACCCGTGTAGCAGTGGCAAACCTGCCTGCCAGAATGCTGGTCCCACACCACTCCAAAGTAGATGGTAGATGCACGATGGCGTAGCGGTAGAGTTGCTGCCTTCCAGCACCAGAGATATGTGTTCCATCCTACCTACCTGTGCTGTCTGTATGTACTTTGTACGTTCTCCCAGTGACCTGTGAGGGTTTTCCCCGGGAGCTCTGGTTTCCTCCCACTCACCAAAGACGTACAGGTTTGTAGTCTAATTGGCTTCGGTAAAAATTGTAAATTGACCCTGGTGTGTAGGATAGTACTAATGTATGGGAATCGCTGGTCGGCGCAGACTCGGTTGGCATTCTGCATTGTGTCTCTAAACTGAACTAAATTAAATCTGCGGTGGTCTATAGGTTTTTTTTGAGTGATTTTGCTTATTCCTCCCTATTCAGTCCATTTACTTGGATGGAAGTAGCTTAACGACACAACAACTTGTCCAGCTTGGCAAGGGGACCTACAAAATCAGGGTGAGATATTGACTGTCACTTCAAGTGATACTTAAATGTGTTACACAAAATAGACACAAAGTGCTGGAGTAACTCAACGGGTCAGGCAGCATCTCTGGAGAAAAGAAAATAGGTGACGTTTTGAGTCGGAACCCTACTATAGCCTGGTTGGTGGGGGGGAGGGGAGCTGGGGGCGTGGGGGAGGGGAGCTGGGGGTGGGGGGTGGGAGGGGAGCTGGGGTTGGGGGGGGGGAGCTGGGGGTGGGGGGGGAGGGGAGCTGGGGGTGGGGGGGGGAGGGGAGCTGGGGGTGGGGGGACGAGGGGAGCTGGGGTGGGGGGGAGGGGAGCTGGGGGTGGGGGGGGGAGGGGAGCTGGGGAGCTGGGGAGCTGGGGATGGGGGGGAGGTGGAACTGGAGGCGAGGAAAGGCCAGAACAAATCAGGGCTGGCGACAGATGACCTCAGGAAGGGTAGAGCCCACAATGGCCCATTGTTGGCTGGTGAAGAGGTGATAACAAGACGGATACAAAGATGCGAACAATGGAACTAGCAGGACGACTAGGGTGGGGGAGGGACCGGAGAGAGAGGGAATGCAAGGGTTACTTGAAGTTAGAAAAATCAATGTTCATCCCGCTGGGTTGTCAGCTGCCAGGGCTGGCGGAATAATGCACCGTGGGTTTTTCTTTCAGCTTGCCACTGATGTTGAAAGAAGGGTCAACAAATTACGGGACCTGGTGGAAAGAATCGTCAAGGAAGGGCAAGGTCATATATTATTTGATCTCAAAGTCTGTTTGAAATTAATTTAAATAATATCAGGTAAATTATGTAACTTTGAAATGCATGTGTCTATCCCACAAATAACACCTTGCAATTGCAAATATTTTTGCCTTCTAGTTGTCTACGGAATAAACACGGGCTTTGGGAGGTTTGCCCGGACAGTTATTGCCCCAGATAAACTCGTGTGAGTATAATCTAACGTGACACTATGCTGTGAGACTATCTGTCACACGTGTGTGTGTGTGTGTGTGTGTGTGTGTGTGTGTGTGTGTGTGTGTGTGTGTGTGTGTGTGTGTGTGTGTGTGTGTGTGTGTGTGTGTATGTGTGTGTGTGTGTGTGTGTGTGTGTGTGTTTGTGTGTGTGTGTGTGTGTGTGTGTGTGTGTATGTGTGTGTGTGTGTGTGTGTGTATTCTAATGTGACACTGTACTGTGAGACTGTCACACTTTTTTTTAACCAAAAATAATTGTGATGAATTATTTACAAAAATGATATGTACAATACGAAACAATACAAACAAACCCACCACCATAATACAAAGTAAAACAGATATTTTTAAATACTGAATATTAAATAACTATTTCACACTCCTTGTTAAGGATACATTCCACCCCCCGCGGTGCCCAGCGGTCCCGGAAATCCCCCGTGATCACCGCAAAGTCCCTCTCTAGTACCACCCGGGCACGGACGTAACCCCGGAAAAGGGGCTGGGCAGCTCGCTTGGGTAGAGCCCTCCACCGCCTGGCGCCGTGACTCGCGGATGGCCAGCTTGGCCAGGCCCAGGAGCAACCCGACCAGGATATCTTCACCCCTACACTCTCCCCTACGCACAGGTTGTCCAAAGATGAGGATGGTGGGTGTGAAGTGCAGCCAGAAGGCAAAGAGCAGCTCCTTTAGGTATTGGAACAGGAGCAAACGGTGTCACACTTGTGTGAATATATTGTACTGTGACACTGCACTGTGACTATCAGTCACACTCTTCCTGACTTGCTGCTTTCTTTATACAGGGAGCTCCAGGAGAATATTATACACTCCACTGCTGTAGGTATGTGAAAGAATGCCTTTTGCTATTTTATGTTCACAGGTCATAGGAGCAGAATTAGGCCATTTCTCCCTTTTTCCCCCTTTCCCCATTTCCCCCTTTCTCTTCGAATCCTCCGCCCTTCTCCCCTCCGAATTGCAAACTTGCTTCCAAGATGGCGCCCGACCCGTGTGACTGTTTGCGCGCAAGCCACAGTAGCAGGTCTACAATCACGTATTACAATAGCTCCACACTCTTAAATCACTACTCCTATAGACACTGTAAATGGATCGATAGTAATTATCAAATCTACTCTGACATTCAATCATGGCTGATCTATCTTTCCCTATCAACCCCACTCCTGCCTTCTCCCCATAAACCCTGACGCCGATAGATGGGACATGTTGGGCGACGTAGGCAAGTTGGGCTGAAGGGCCTGTTTCCACGTTGAATGACTCTATGACTCTATTAAGGGCCTGTCCCACTGTATGAGGTAATTCAAGAGCTCTCCCGAGTTTTAGAAAAAATCAAACTCATGGTAAGCACGTAGAATGTACATAGCGGGTACGTCGGAGCTCGGGACGCCTCTTAGTGGCTCGTAACGCTAACGGCAGGTACTCGGGAAACGCGGTAAGCTCGTGAAGACTCAAGAAGATTTTTCAACATGTTGAAAAATGTCCACGAGAGCCCCGAGTACCTACGAGCGGCTATTACCGTAATTCTCCGAGTTTGAATCAAGGGAAACTTGGGAGAACTCTTGAATTGGCTCCTACAGTGGGACAGGCCCTTAACCGAAAGAACGCATTCTATCTCTGTACACCTCCCTGAACACAGTAGTTCTGACATGAGAAAAATCTCTGCTGGAATGCCTGATCATACATCCTGCCTCAAATTGCTGTGTACTCTATCCCAAAGTTTACTTTGCAATAGAGCAACTCCTCCCATCTCCCTGGGCCTCCTTTCAGATTTGCTCACTGATTATATATTATTTCTAAGGATTAGCTTTCAATTTACCCCCTCCGCAAAAGCCAACCTCAACCCTCTAAAACCCGGGCCTTCTTCTCCAAAACCACCTGTTCCACCCCTCTGTATCCACAGGCTTTCTCCTCCAATGCCACACGGCCCACCGCTACATAACCATTGAGTGGTTATCATATTGGATAGAGTGGATGTGGAGAGGATGTTTCCACTAGTGAGAAAGTCTAGTACTAGAGGTCATAGCCTCAGAATTTAAGGAAGGAGATGAGGAGGAATTTCTTTAGTCAGATGGAGATTAATCTGGAATTCTTTCCCACAGAAGGCAGTGGAGGCCAAGTCAATGGATATTTTTAGGGCAGAGATATGGATTCTTGATTAGTGCGGGTGTAAGGGGTTACGGGGAGAACGGGGTGAGGAGGGAGAGTTAGATCAGCCATGATTGAATGGCGGAGCAGACTTGATGGTGCCACAGGTGCTGTCGCCGAGGGAGGACGGACGGAGCCGCGGCTCGAGAGGCTAACAGAGGCAAAGAGGTTTGCCACGCACTGCAAGGGAGCAGTGGACCAGACAGGAAGAGCGGACGGAATTACCACTAGACAGCCAAACCAGTAGGTAATTTACGGCTGGGGTGAGTACTTTCCCATTTATAGGAGGTAGGATTATATAAATAAGGGGTGTATCAATACAGTAATCCGGGTAGGGGATTCTTAAATAGGACCAGTTAATTACTTATATAAGATGGGCGGCCAGGAGATGTGCCAATACTATGAGATGTGGGAATTTGTCGACACCATTGATGTAGAAGATCCCTACAGCTGCAGTAAGTGTTTGAGGCTAGAGGAACTCGAGCTCCGCATTGATGAGCTGGAGACCCAACTTCATACGCTGCGGTACATCAGGGAAGGGGAGTATTACCTGGATGTTTTGTGCCAGGGGATGGTCACACCGACCAGTTTAACTAATTCAGTAGGCAGTGAGCAAGGAAAGGAAGGTGTGGCCATAAGCGAGGCAGGTAGGGGGAACCAGGAGGAGATGCGGCAGGAGCCACAGCCCTTGTCCCTGACGAGCATGACCGAGGCTCTTACTCAATGTAAGGACGGGATCAGGGGCTGTGGGAGGGATGAGCAACCTGGCTGCAGCACCATGGATCAGGGGGCCATTCAAGAGGGGGGAGTTAGAAGAAATGCCGTAGTGATAGGGGATAGTATTATTCGGGGGGTAGATAAGGTTCTCTGCGGCCAGCAGAACATGTCCCGAAGGCTGTGTTGCCTACCCGGTGCTAAGGTTAAGGATATCTCTGCGATGCTGGAGAGAAATTTGCAGAGGGAGGGGGAGGATCCAGTGGTCGTGGTCCATGTGGGGACCAATGACATAGGAAGGACGAGGAAGGAGGATCTGCTGAAGGAGTTTGAGCAGTTAGGGAATAAATTAAAAAGCTGAACCTCGAGGGTACTGATCTCCGGATTGCTACCTGAGCCACGGGCCAAATCGGCGAGGGTACGTAAAATTAAAAAGCTGAATGCGTGGCTCAAAGACTGGTGTGGGAAAAATGGGTTTGGTTTCTTGGGCCACTGGCACCAGTACTGGGACAGGGGGGATCTGTTCTGTAAGGACGGACTTCACCTGAACGGTGCTGGGACTGGGGTCCTGGCAAATCATATAACTAGGGCAGTAGAGAGGTCTTTAAACTAAGTAGCGGGGGGGAGGTATCAAGGGGGGTAATAACGGCAGGGGTAGAGGAAATAGAGCAGGGTATCAGTGGGGAAGCGGAAAGTCAAAATGTGACAGGAGACAGAATGTGTGAAGATAAAGCTCTAGATGTAAAAGGGGCAAAAATGGAAAGGAAGGGTAGTAAAAATCATCTGAAAGTGCTTTATCTAAATGCACGGAGTATTCGAAATAAGATAAATGAATTCACGGTGCAATTAAGTATATATAGTTATGATATCGTGGCCATTACGGAGACATGGCTGCAAGGGGATCAGGACTGGGAGTTAAATATAGAGGGGTACTCGACAATTAGGAAAGATAGACAGGAAAGAAAGGGAGGAGGGGTTGCCCTTTTAATAAGGGAGGGAATAACGGCAATAGAGAGGAAGGATATTGCGTTGAAGGATCAGGATAGTGAAACAGCTTGGGTACAGATAGAGAATAACAAGGGGAAAAAAACACTAGTGGGTGTAATTTATAGACCTCCAATTAGCTGTGACGCTGTTAGTCAGAACATAAATCTGCAAATAGTTGACGCATGTAAAAAGGGAACTGCTGTAATCATGGGGGACTTCAATTTTCATATTAATTGGGCAAACCAAACTGGGCAGGGTAGACTAGAGGAAGAGTTTATAGAATGTATTAGAGACGGGTTCCTAGAACAGTATGTCACAGAACCGACAAGGGGGGAGGCAATCTTGGATATGGTCCTGTGTAATGAAGCAGGATTAATTAAAAATGTCATAGTTAGGGACTCGTTGGGAACAAGTGACCACAATATGGTCGAATTCCATATTCAAATAGAAGGGGAGCAGGTTGAAACTCAGGCTAGGGTGCTTAGTCTAAATATGGGGGATTATGAAGGTATGAGGACTGAGCTGATCAAAGTTGACTGGGATAGCAGACTCAAGAATAAGACGGTACATGAGCAGTGGTGTACGTTTAAGGGTCTACTGTATAACCTTCAAGAAAATTTATTCCTATGAAGAAAAAAAGGGGTAAGGGTAAGAACAGTCAGCCATGGCTCAGTAAAACTATAAAGGATAGTATTCGGCTGAAGGCAAGGGCATATAAGGTAGCCAGAGATAGTGGGAGGGTAGAGGATTGGGAAGCATTTAAAAGTCAGCAAAAAATAACTAAGAGATTAATTAAGACGGGGAAAATAGACTATGAAAGGAATTTAGCGAACAACATAAAAACTAATAGTAAGAGTTTTTATAGCTATATAAAAAGAAAAAGGGTGGCTAAGGTGAACGTTGGTCCATTGGAGGGTGAGACTGGAGAGTTGTTGGTGGGGAACATGGAAATGGCAAAGGCATTAAACGAGTATTTTGTATCAGTCTTCACCATAGAAGACACAACAAATATTCCAACGCTGGATAAACAGGGGGCGGTAGGAATGGAGGAGCTAAATACTATTAAGATCACCAAGGAGGTGGTATTAGGGAAATTAATGAGACTGAAGGAGGATAAATCCCCTGGGCCTGATGGATTACATCCTAGGGTCTTGAGGGAGATAGCGGTGGGGATTGTGGATGAATTGGTGATAATTTTCCAAAACTCCCTGGAGGCAGGAACGGTCCCAGTGGATTGGAAAATGGCCAATGTAACACCTATATTTAAAAAAGGAAGTAAACAGAAGGCGGGTAACTATAGACCGGTTAGTCTAACATCGGTGGTGGGTAAAATGTTAGAGACAATTATTAAAGAAACACTAACGGGGCACTTGGATAAACATGACTTCATCGGACAGAACCAGCATGGTTTTGTGAAGGGGAAGTCCTGTTTAACGAATCTGCTCGAATTCTTTGAGGAAGTAACAACCCGGGTGGATAAAGGGGAACCGGTGGATGTGGTATACTTGGACTTCCAAAAGGCTTTTGACAAGGTGCCACATAAGAGACTATTGCTAAAAATAAAAAATTATGGGATTGGGGGTAATATATTAGCATGGGTAGAGGATTGGCTAACAAATAGGAAGCAGAGAGTGGGGATAAATGGTTCATACTCGGGATGGCAACCGGTAACTAGCGGGGTTCCGCAAGGGTCGGTGCTGGGACCCCAGTTGTTCACAATTTATATAAATGATTTGGAGGAGGGAACCAAGTGTAATATATCAAAATTTGCGGACGATACAAAAATGGGAGGAAAAGTAGGGGATGAGGAGGATAGGAAGAGTCTGCAAAAGGATATAGATAAGCTAGGTGAGTGGACAACAACTTGGCAGATGAAATTTAATACTAATAAATGTGAAGTCATTCACTTTGGGAAAAAAAATGATAGGGCAAGTTATTTTCTAAATGAGGAGGAGCTGCGTTGTAATGCAACGCAAAGGGATCTAGGGGTATTAGTACATGAATCACTAAAAGTTAGTATGCAGGTGCAGCAAGCAATCAGGAAGGCCAATGGAGTTTTGGCCTTTATTGCTAGGGGGATTGAGTATAAAAACACGGAGGTCTTGCTGCAGCTGTACACAGTATTAGTGAGACCACATTTGGAATACTGTGTACAGTTCTGGGGTCCATACTTAAGAAAGGATGTACTAGCCCTGGAGGCAGTGCAGCGAAGGTTTACAAGATTAATTCCTGCAATGAGGGGATTGACATATGAGGAAAGGTTAAGTAGGCTGGAACTCTATTCTTTGGAGTTTAGAAGAATGAGAGGCGATCTCATTGAAACATATAAGATCGTGAGGGGCCTTGACCGGGTGGATGCACCGAGGATGTTCCCAATGATCGGGGAAACTAGAACTAGGGGACATAGTTGCAGAATAAGGGGGGGCTCTTTTAAAACTGAGATGAGGAAGAACTTCTTCACCCAGAGGGTGGTTAATTTATGGAATTCACTGCCCCAGGGAGCAGTGGAAGCAGAAACGTTAAATATATTTAAGACTAAAATAGATGGTTTTTTAGCTGCCAAGGGGATAAGGGGCTACGGGGAGAGGGCAGGGATATGGACCTAGGTATGGTTAGTATAGTAAGACCTGAGTGATCTCCTGGACAAGTGTCGATCGCCTGGATTGGGGTCGGAGAGGAATTTCCCGGATTTTTTCCCCGAATTGGACCTGGGTTTTTATCCGGTTTTTTGCCTCCCCCAGGAGATCACGAGGTTCTTGGGGTGGAGAGGGGTGATAGCGGTATAAAGGGGAGGGTAGTGTCTTGTGTTCTGTGTCTTGTGTCTACTGTTTGTGGGTAAGTGTGTCTGTTTAGTGTTCAGCCATGAGCGAATGGCGGTGCGGGCTCGACGGACCTGGTGGTCTACTCTCGCACCTACTTTCTATGTTTCTATGTTTCTATGATGGGCCGAATGGCCTAATTTTTCTCCTATCATTTACGTCCCCTCTGAACATATCCTTTCTCCGGTGTCTCCCCTCTGAACCCCTCACTCACTCACCGAGAAACCTGGCCCTTCCCCACCAAACCCCTGGCCTCTTCCCTTCAAATGCCCCACCTCCCAGATCCTCCCTCACGAAACCCCCACCTCTCCCATCTGAAGCCGCCAGCCTCTCTCCTCCTGTCCCCACTCCTCCAAACCCCCAACCACTCTCCTCCTGTCCCCCCTCCTCCAAACCACCAGACCACCCATCTGTGACCACGAACCCTCCCTCTGATGCCCCGGCCCCAACCCATCAAACACTCCTGGTCCTTCTCCAGAACCCAGGGTCCCCTCCCCAAATGCCCAGATGCACCTCTTTGGGCATGAATCCCCAGCCTCTCCCTTCTGAGCTCCGAGCCTATCTCCTGCTCCCCCCCCCCCCACCCCTCTGAACCATGGGCCCCTCCCCTTTGAACCTCGACCTCTCCCCTCTGAACTCTCTCTCCCTACCTTGCATAACCTTGCCCTTCGCTCCGGACTCCCCTATCCTTCCTCTCCACCTCCTTGCGGCCAAAACACCGACCCCCCCTCCCCGATGAACTCCTCCAACAGGGACAACCCTGTCCCTTCTTCCATAACCCTTACCCCTGTCCTCTTTGAATCCTCCGCCCCTCTCCCCTCCGAATCGCAAACATGCTTCCAAGATGGTGCCCAACACAGGCGACTATCTGCGTGAATTCACAGAAGCAGATGTACAATCGCGTATTACAATCGCTCCACACATTCTTAAATCTCTGCTCCTACAGACACTGTAAATGGATCTACTGTAATCATGTTTTGTCTTTCCACTGACTGGTTAGCACGCCACAAAAGCCTTTCACCGTGCCTAGGTACATGTGAGAACAAACCAAACTAAATTAAACCCACTCCTCCGCACGCCCGGTTCCTTGCCTCTGTAGCCCCCAACACCCACCCTGTTCCTGTAAACCCCGGCATCTCTGGGAAACAGTAGATAAGTGGCCGAGTGCTTCTTCTGCAGGTGTGGGCAAACCCCTCTCTCCAGAGAGGTGCCGGATGCTGCTGGCTCTCAGGATCAATGTCCTCGCCAAGGGTTACAGTGGAATCTCCTTGGAGACCCTCAACCAAATGATCCAGGCCTTCAATGGTAACGTTGCCTTTTATACTTTGCTTTGAAACTTTGCTTTAGACTCTAGAGATACAGCACAGCAACAGGCCCTTCCGCGACCTCCCAATACCCCATACACTAGCACTACCCTACACACACTAGGGACAAGTTACAGAAGCCAATTAAACTACAAACCTGTACGTCTTTGGAGTGTGGGAGGAAACCAGAGAACGTACAAATCCTTTAGACTTTACTTTAGACTTTAGAGATACAGCATGGAGACAGGCCCTTCAGCACACCAAGGCCATGCCGACCAGCGATCCCCGTACACTAACACAATCCTATACGCTAGGGGCTAGTTAGAGAAGCCAATTAACCTACAAACCTGTACGTCTTTGGAGTGTGGAAGGAAACCAGACCACGCGGAGAAAATGCATGCAGGTCACGGGGAGAATGTACAAACGCCGTAGTCAGGATCGAACCCGGGTCTCTGGCGCTGTAATGCAGCATCTCTATCACAATGCCACTATTCCGCCCCATTGTCTTCATATTTATATAACAGAGTAGATTATGTTTTGCTGGGCTGTAATCTTAAGGGCCTGTCCCACTTGCGTGTCATTTGCGCGTCATTTACGCGACACGATGCACAACGCGGGCGTCGTGACACGCATGTGATGCGCGCATGGTGCGCATTACGCTCGCATGGTGCGCGGTGACGTCGGCAGTGACGTGCGGTCGCGAGCGGCGCCCCAGGATTTTGGAATTCACAAAACCTTTGCGCGCCACCTGCGTGAAACGTAAATGACGCCCAAGTGGGACAGGCCCTTTACTCTCTTTTATTGTGCTTTCTGCAGCTTCCTGCCTGTCCTTCGTGCCAGAGAAGGGAACTGTTGGGGCCAGTGGAGATCTCGCTCCTCTGGCTCACCTTGCCCTCGGACTGATGAGTGAAGGGAAAATGTGGTCGCCAAAAAGCGGCTGGGCTGACGCTAAGGATGTAAGTTCTCTTGGTTTTCTATGACGTCTAGTTACTGTATTGTGGGTACACTTTGATTAGCAACTAGATTTTAAACCATAAGCCAAATGTACAGTGTTGGACCACACGCAGTGTTCTATAACTCCGAGTATCTGCGCAATGGTTCAACGATACAACCCTGATATGTGGATGGCACGGTGGCGCAGCGGTAGAGATGCTGCCTCACAGCACCATAGACCCAGGTTCAATCCTGACTATGGGTGCTGTCTGAGTTTTTGCATTCTCCCCGTGACCTGCGTGGGTTTTGTTTCCGGGTGCTCCGGTTTCCTCCCACACTCCAAAGACGTACAGGTTTACAGGCTAATTGGCTTCAGTAAAATTGTAAATTGTCCCTCGTGTGTAGAATAGTGCTCGTGTACGATTCTGCGCTGTATCTCTAAAATAGATGCAAATACGGCTGAGTATGATACTATTGAATATATCGACATTATGAATGTATGAAGAGTTTTTTTGCACTGTTATTGCTTTATATATACATTTTTTTAAATCCTAAATTAAGTTTATTTTTGAAAAAAAATGATGCTCAGAGAATCCAATGAGATTTGGTGATACCTTGTGTTTAAGAAGGAACTGCAGATGCTGGAAAATCGAAGGTAGACAAAAATGCTGGAGAAACTCTGTGGTGAATCTCTGGAACTCCATGCCACAGAGGGTAGTCGGGGCCAGTTCATTGGCTATATTTAAGAGGGAGTTAGATGTGGCCCTTGTGGCTAAGGGGATCAGAGGGTATGGAGAGAAGGCAGGTACGGGATACTGAGTTGGATGATCAGCCATGATCATATTGAATGGCGGTGCAGGCTCGAAGGGCCGAATGGCCTACTCCTGCACCTAATTTCTATGTTTCTATGTTTCTATGTAACTCAGCGGGTGCAGCAGCATCTATGGAGCGAAGGAGATAGGCAACGTTTCGGGCCGAAATCCTTGGGTTCCAAAACATTGCCTATCTCCTTCGCTCCATAGATGCTGCTGCACCTACTGAGTTTCTCCAGCATTTTTGTGTACCTTTGGTGATACCTTGTTGTTTTGTGATCCGGTGATATTAGGTGATACCATGAGATTCAGTAATCTCTGAGGTTTGAAGTTTGATTATATACATTTAGTTTACCCTCCAAGACTGTGATTCAGTACATGTGGATAATGGAACAGACTGCCGTTAAAATGATTCTATCTTGTACCATCAGGTTTTACAAGCTCATGGACTCCATCCGATTTCACTGAAACCTAAAGAGGTAATAAAGCAGGCTTCTAATGATAATTTGTGTAATAACCGTCACAGAAGGTTGTGGAGGCTGTCAATAGATATTTTTCAGATGGAGATTGATAGATTCTTGATTAAGTATGGGTGTCAGGGGTTATGGGGAGAAGGCAGGAGACTGGGGTTGAAGGGGAAAGGTATATCAGCCATGATCATATTGAATGGCGGTGCAGGCTCGAAGGGCCGAATGGCCTACTCCTGCACCTAATTTCTATGTTTCTATGTTTCTATAACCATATAACAATTACAGCATGGAAACAGGACATCTTGGCCCTTCTAGTCCGTGCCGAATACTTATTCTCCCCTCGTCCCATCTACCTGCACTCAGACCATAACCCTCCATTCCTTTCCCGTCCATATACCTATCCAATTTATTTTTAAATTATAAAATCGAACCTGCCTCCACCACTTTCACTGGAAGTTCATTCCACACAGCTACCACTCTCTGAGTAAAGAAATTCCCCCTCATGTTACCCCTAAACTTCTGTCCCTTAATTCTCAAATCATGTCCTCTTGTTTGAATCTTCCCTACTCTCAATGGAAAAAGCTTATCCACGTCAATTCTGTCTATCCCTCTCATCATTTTAAAGACCTCTATCAAGTCCCCCCTTAACCTTCTGCGCTCCAAAGAATAAAGACCTAGCTTGTTCAACCTTTCTCTGTAACTTAGTTGCTGAAACCCAGGCAACATTCTGGTAAATCTCCTCTGTACTCTCCCTATTTTGATGGGTCGAATGTCCTAATTCTGCTCCTATAGCATATGAACCTTTGATTTTATGAACTAATCAACACACATGTTATTTAAACATTGCCAGTACAAAGTATTACAATTGGTTACTATATCTATAAAAAAATCTATATTTTCAGTGACTTTTCTTTGAAATGCTGTTTACTCACGGATATAACTTGAGAGACATCTATGTAAAGGGTGGCACAGTGGCTCAGCTTGTTCGAGCTGCTGCCTCACAGCTCATGGGACCTAGGTTCGGAACTGACCTCAGTGGAGGTCAGCGTGGAATTTGCACCTTCTCCCTGTGACTGCGTGGGTTTCCTCTGGGTGCTCTGGTTTCCTGCAACATCCCAAAGATGTGCAGGTTTGTAGCTTAATTGGCCTCTGTAAATTGTCCTTAGCGTCTAGGTAGTGAATGAGAAAGTGGGATAGCAACGAAACTGTGTGAACGGGTGATCAATGGTCAGCATGGACTGTGGGACAAAGGTGCAGGAACGAACTGCAGATGCTGGTTTAAATCGAAGGTATACACAAAATGCTGGAGTAATCTCTGCAGAGAAGGAATGGGTGACGTTTCGGGTCGAGTCCCTTCGTAAGTCTCGACCTGAAATGTCACCCATTCCTTCCCTCCAGAAATGCTGCCTGTCCCACTGAGTTACTCCTGCATTTTGTGTCTACCTGTAGGAGGAACAGCCTGTTCTCAAGCTGTATCTCTAAACTAAAAGTTGGATTACTTAGAACTAACGTGGATGGGCGATCGATGGTTAATGTGGACTCTGCAGTCGAAGGGCCTGTTTCCAAGCTGTATCTCGCATCAAAAAGAAACTAAACTCAACTAAACCATTATTTACATCTTGTATTTTACAACATTGTTTAATGATTGAAGCAAATTGAAAGAATAAAGATCCAGAAAAGGTAGACAGAAATGCTGGAGAAACTCAGCGGGTGCAGCAGCATCTATGGACTCGGACTCGGACACCTCCTCCTACTTACCCCTGGACCATGACCCCACAGACCAGCACCAGGCCACTATCTCTAGCACCATCACTGACTTCATCAACTCCTGCTCCCTGACCTCCCTGCCCTCCCGAAACGTTGTCTATTTCTTTCGCTCCATAGATGCTGCTGCACCCGCAGAGTTTCTCCAGCACTTTTGTCCACCTTTTACTTTATTGTCATATGTGACAAGTCACAGTGAAATTCTTTGTTTGAGTATCTAAGGTATGCAAATAGTCGCTACATAAAGGACACGGACAAAGTTACAATATGCCCTCCTTTGTTCTCCCCCCCCCCTCCCCCTCCCACCTGCATGTCCAATGCATGTTGTTATGATTTTACATCAAACTCTTCGGTGCCCAGGGGCTGTCGCTGATCAACGGGACACAGATGATCACGTCGCTGGGCGCTGAGGCAGTGGAGCGAGCCGTGGCCATCGCCCGCCAGGCGGACATCATCGCCGCACTCACGCTGGAGGTTCTCAAAGGCACCACCAGAGCCTTCGACAGCGGTGAGTGACCAGCGCGGAGCCCACACAGACTGTCCTGCAGAACCCGAGGCTCCTTCTCCCACTGACCGTCCACCCTCTGTAACGCCTTCTTTACACGTAGACTCAATCGCGTAGGCCCCAACCCTAACGAGGAGAGTTAACGGCTCTAATTACCGAAAAGGCATGAAATATGAAATGGCCCTCAATGCACTGACAGGCATTAAATGCTGTATGATCTTGAAACATTGCGAGTGAAAGTGGTGCGGCGGTAGATTTGCCGTCATACAACGCCAGAGTCTCGGGTTCAATCCTGACTACGGGTGCTGTCTGTACGGTGTTTATCATTCTCCCCGTGACCTACATGGGTTTTTTGTTTCACCTTCTGGTTTTACTTTTGATGGGGCAACAGAGAGCAATACGATCAACATAGAACATATAAAGAACATAGAACTCTACAGCACAGGAACATGCCCTACAGCCCAACATGTCTGTGCAGAACATGATGCCAAGAACAACTCCTATCTGCCTGCACAAATCCATAAGCCTCCATTCCCTGCACATCCATCCATGCGCCTATCCAGGTCTCTTCTGTCACACAGAAGGATGCGGAGGCCAAGTTAATGGATATTTTTTAAAGGGCTTGTCCCACTTGGCCGTCATTTGCACGTCACGCAGACGGCGCGCCAAGATTTTGTACGTCACTAAAACCTGCGACGCCGCACGCAGCCGCGCGTCACTGCCTATGTCTTCGGGCACCATGCGGCCGTAATGCGCACCATGCGCTCATCACGTGTGTGTCACATCGCGCGCCCTGCGTCGTGACGCGTAAATTATGTCGCGTAATTTACACGCAAATGACCGCCAAGTGGGACAGGCCCTTAAGGCAGAGATAGATAGTTTCTTGATTAGTACTGGTGTCGGGGGATATGGGGAGAAGGCAGGAGAATGTGGAAAGATAGATCAGCCATGATTGAATGGCAGAGTGGACTTGATGGGTCGAAATGCCTCATTCTGACCCTATCAAAAAAGGTTCAAAGGTTCAAAGGTTATTTATTAGTCACATACACCTAGGTGTAGTGAAATGCTTCTTGCCAATGCAGCACATAAAGAAGGAATACAGACATAACATTAATAAGAGTTTTAAACATAAAGAACATCCCCCCACAATGGCTCCCACCATGAGGGAAGGCATAATGTCCAGTCCCCAACCCCAGTTCACCCATAGTCGGGCCCATTGAGGCCTCCACAGTTGCCTCTACGGAGGCCCGATGTTCCTGGCCGTTCTCGCTGGGTGATGTTGCTCCGGCGTCGGGAGAATCCTCGCAGCGGCCTGGGAACCCTGGAACGGCCGCTTCCGTACTGAACTCTTAAATGCCACGATTGTATCTGCCTCCTCCACAACTTCCAGCAGTACATTCCAGCCATCTGTGTAAAAATCTTGCCCTGACAATCCTATAGGACATAGAACAGTACAGCTCAGGAACGGGCCCTTCGGCCCAAATTGTTGGTGCTGAACATGATGTCAAGTTAAACTGATCGCATCTGCCTACACATGATCCACTTCCCTCTATTCCCTGTACTTCCATATGCCTATCTAAAAGCCTCTTAAACACCACTGTGGTACCAACCTTCACCACCAGCCTTAGCAACACATGCCAGGCCTGCACCGCTCCCTGTAAAAAACTTGCCCCCACACATCTCCATTAAATATTTCCCCTCTCACCTTATAGCTACGCCCTCTAGTGTTAGACATTTCCAAGTCGTTCCATGATGTCCCAGAAAAAGCAATTCGTCTATCCAACCTCCCCCTGTAGCTAAAACCCTCTAATCCAGGCATCATTTTGGTAAACCTCCTCTGCACCCTCTCCAAAGCCTCCACATCTTTCCTGTAATGGGGCCACCAGAACTGCAAGCAATACTCCAAATCATCTTCATCTCCTTTAAACGTTGCCCATCTATCTTAAAGCTATGCTCTCTCTGAGAAAATGGTTCCGACTGTCTACCCTCTCAATGCTTCTCATAATTCTGTACACTTCTATCAGCTCTTCCCTCGACCTCCAGTATTGCAGAGAAAACAATCCAAGTCTGTCCAACCTCTCCCTCGAGCAGAAACAGTCTAATCCAGGCATCATTCTGTACCCTCGCCACAGTTTTCACATTCTTCCTGTACTGGGGCGACCAAGAACTGCACGCTATGCTCCAAATGTATCCAAAGCAATGTCTTATAAAGCTGCATTACGACTTGTGTGTGTATATATACAGTGGCGTGCAAAAGTATTCATACCCCTTGAACTTTTCCACATTTTGTCACGTTACAACCACAAACGTAAATGTATTTTATTGGGATTTTATGTGATACACCAACACAAAGTGGTGCATAATTGTGAAGTGGAAGGAAAATGATACATGGTTTTCAAATTTTTTTACAAATAAAAAACTGAAAAGTGTGGCGTGCAAAAGTATTCAGCCCCCCTGAGTCAATACTTTGTAGAACCACCTTTCGCTGCAATTACAGCTGCAAGTCTTTTGGGGGTATGTCTCTACCAGCTTTGCACATCTAGAGACTGAATTTTTTGCCCAATCTTCTTTGCAAAACAGCTCAAGTTCAGTCAGATTGGATGGAGAGCGTCTGTGAACAGCAATTTTCAAGTCTTGCCAGAGATTCTCAATTGGATTTAGGTCTGGACTTTGACTGGGCCATTCTAACACATGAATATGCTTTGATCTAAACTATTCCATTGTAGCTCTGGCTGTATGTTTAGGGTCGTTGTCCTGCTGGAAGGTGAACCTCCACCCCAGTCTCAAGTCTTTTGCAGACTCTAACAGGTTTTCTTCCAAGATTGTCCTGTATTTGGCTCCATCCATCTTCCCATCAACTCTGACCAGCTTCCCTGTCCCTGCTGAAGAAAAGCATCCCGACAGCATGATGCTGCCACCACCATGTTTCACAGTGGGGATGGTGTGTTCAGGGTGATGTGCAGTGTTTTCCGCCACACATAGCGTTTTGCATTTAGGCCAAAAACTTCAAATTTGGTCTCATCTGACCAGAGCACCTTCCTCCACATGTATGCTGTGTCCCCCACATGGCTTGTGGCAAACTGCAAACGGGACTTCTTATGGCTTTTTTTCAACAATGGCTTTCTTCTTGCCACTCTTCCATAAAGGCCCGATTTGTGGAGTGCACGACTAATAGTTGTCCTTGTGACAGATTCTCCCACCTGAGCTGTGGATCTCTGCAGCTCCTCCAGAGTTACCATGGGCCTCTTGGCTGCTTCACTGATCAATGCTCTCCTTGCCCGGCCTGTCAGTTTAGGTGGACGGCCATGTCTTGGTAGGTTTGCAGTTGTGCCATACTCTTTCCATTTTCGGATGATGGATTGAACAGTGCTCCGTGAGATGTTCAAAGCTTGGGATATTTTTTTATAACCTAACCCTGCTTTAAACTTCTCCACAACTTTATCCCTGACCTGTCTGGTGTGGTGTGTTCCTTGGGCTTCATGATGCTGTTTGTTCACTAATGTTCTCTAACAAACCTCTGAGGCCTTCACAGAATAGCTGTATTTATACTGAGATTAGATTACACACAAGTGGACTCTATTTACTAGCGTTTTGCATCTATTTACTAATTAGGTGACTTCTGAAGGCAATTGTTTGCACTGGATTTTATTTAGGGGTATCAGAGTAAAGGGGGCTGAATACTTTTGCACGCCACACTTTTCAGTTTTTTATTTGTAAAAAAATTTGAAAACCATGTATCATTTTCCTTCCACTTCACAATTATGCGCCACTTTGTGTTGGTCCATCACATAAAATCCCAATAAAATACATTTACGTTTGTGGTTGTAACGTGACAAAATGTGGAAAAGTTCAAGGGGTATGAATACTTTTGCAAGCCACTGTAGATGTATATACACACATAAAGACAAACAAACAAACAAAATCAGTGCAAAGAGATAAAACCAATACTCCCAAGTCTATGGTAGACAAAAATGCTGGAGAAACTCAGCGGGTGCAGCAGCATCTATGGAGCGAAGGAAATAGGCAACGTTTCGTCCCGAAACGTTGCACCCACTGAGTTTCCCCAGCATTTTTGTCTACCTTCGATTTTCCGGCATCTGCAGTTCCTTCTTAAACAACTCCCAAGTCTATGTAGTTTAGAGTTTATTGGAGGATGTAGCGTTTAATAGTCTGATGGCTGTTGGACGTTACAGTTTTCAGGCTCTTCTTCCCGACGGCAGGAGTGAAATGAGAGTGTGGCCAGGGTGGTGTGGGTCTCTGATGATGCTGCCTGCCTTTTTGGGGCAGTGACTCCTGTAAATCCATTCGATGGTGGGGAGGTCAGAACCCGTGATGGACTGGGCAGTGGTCACCACAAGGAATCTATACTGAATGTGTTAAACATAATTATAAGCCTCAGCAAATTACAAGAGATTATTTATTAATTATAGAGTTTTATAATTCTAGGGTATAATAGGGTATACCCTAATTATAGGGTAGAGGGTCAGAACCTTTCTTCCAGGATAGAGAAGGTTATAGGATGTATCATTAAGCCCAAAGGGGCAGGAAGGAGGGGTGGGGGTTTTTATAGGAGATTTGTTTTTAAAGGGGCAATTTGTTTATACACAGAGTGGTGCGTACGTGGAACGTGGTGGTGGAGGTCGATAAGCTTGTGGCGTTTAAGAAGCTTTTAGATTAGGCACATGTATATGCAGGGAATAGAGGGATATGGATCACTAGAGAGGAGATTTAGACTTTGGAGAAACAGGCCCTTCGGCGCTGACCAGAGATCACCCCACACACTACACACTTGGGGGACAATTCACATTTGCCAATTAACCTACAAACTTGCACGTTATTGGAATGTGGGAGGAAACAGGAGAACCCAGAGAAAACCCACACAGTCAGAAGCGAGAACATACAAATTCCAGACAAACAAGCACCTGTAGTCAGGATCGAACCGGGTCTCTGGTGCTCTAGGGCGGCAGCTCTACTGCTGCGCCACCGTGCCGCCTCTCCGGTTGGCCGGGGTGGTTGAGCCAGATATGGCAGCATCCGACACCAGTTTTCCCCAGGCTGCTGAATTTCACAGAGCACTTGTGGAATCGGACACAGACTTAGCCTCGTCGCTGTTCCCCAGGCTGCTGGTCTACTCGACTCAACACGGTACATCAGGCCTATGGAGTCATAGAGTCAAACAGCATAGAAACAGGTCCTTCAGCCCAACTTGCCCATACTGGCCAACATGTCCCATCTACACTAGTCCCACCTGCCTGAGTTTGACCCATTTACCTCTAAACCTGTTCTACCTGTCTAATTACTTCTTAAATGTTGTGATAGTCAATGCATCAACTACCTCCTCCGGCACTCGTTCCATACACCCACCATCATTTGTGTAAAAAAGTTACCCCTCATGCTCTTTTCCCCTTCACCTTAAACCTATGTCCTCTGGTCCTCGATTCCCCTCCTCTGGGCAAGAGATATTGTGTGTCTACCCGATCTATTCCTCTCATGATTTTATACACCTCTATAAGATCACCCAAAATCCTTCTGCGCTCCAGGGAATAGAGACCCAGCCTACTCATCTCTCCCTATAGCTCAGACCCTCGAGTCCTGGTAACAACTATATAAATCTTCTCTGCACCCTTTCCATCTTGACAACATGTTTCCTGTAACATGGTGCCCAGAACTGAATACAATACTCTAAATGCGGCCTCACCAATGTCTTATACAACTGCAACATGACCTCCCAACTTGTATACTTGTATACTCAATAGTCTGACTGATGAAGGCCAATGTGCCAAAAGCCTTTTTGACCACCCTACCTACCTGTGCCACCACAGGCAAGGGACAATATACCTGCACTCCTAGATCCCTCTGCTCTACAACACTCCCCAGAGCCCTACCATTCACTTTGGAAAGAAAGGTTGGTCTAGTTTAAGACTTGTCTGTGGCCCTGTATGTTAAACAGATGTCCACAAGCTGAGACCACACCAAGGACAGATTGACGTAGCTGCTCGATTGAGGTCACTCTTGGACTCCGACATTCATGCATCTGAGATAGCAGGTGAGTCACCTTCTGATTGACAGTAATTAATTTAGTTTATTGTCACGTACTGAAGTACAGTGAAAAGCTTTTGTTGCGTGCTATCCAGTCAGTGGAAAGACTATACATGATTACAATGGAGCCATTTAGAGTGTATGGATACATGATAAGGGAATACCGTTTAGTGCAAGGTAAAGCCAGCAAAGTCCGGTCAAGAATAGTCTGAGGGTCACCAATGAGGTTGATAGTAGTTCAGGACCGCTCTCTAGTTGTAGTAGGATGGTTCTGTAGCCTGATAACAGCTGGGAAGAAACTGTCACTGATTGTGGATGTGTGCGTTTTCACACTTCTATACATTTTTCTATAGCTGTATCAATTGCTCTGCACCCTGGACCCAATCCAATAACAAGAAAATATTTATGTTAAAAAAAACGTACAGGTAACAGATTCCCTTTGATTTGTAACTGTGGACCTTTCACAGGGAGCCACAGGTTGTGTGATCGCGTTCAGGATGCCTACACCCTCCGGTGCTGTCCGCAGGTGAGTGTCACCGAGCGCCATGTACCACAGGTCCATTTATGACTCCATCGACTCATAAGTTCATGTATATTAGTTTTGTATTTAATTTAGTTTAGAGATACAGCGTGGAAACAGGCCATTCGGCCCGCCGAGTCCTCACCGATCCTAGTATATTCACACCATCCGACACACACACACACACACACACACTAGGGACAAATTACATTGAGACCGAGCCAATTAACCTTTGGAGTGTGGGAGGAAACCGGAGATCCCGGAGAAACCCCACGCGTTCACGGGGAGAACGTACAAAATCCGTACAGACAGTTCCCGTAGTCAGGATCAAACCTGGGTCTCTGTCGCTGTAAGGCAGCAACTCTACCGCTATGTTGCTGTTAGAGGAGAACTATTAAGCCATTCGGCCCATCAACGGGCAAAGTTTGTACATTCTCTCTTTGGCCACGTGGGTTTTCTCTGGGTTCCTGTGCTGCACTTCCTATCTTCTATGATCCGGTTTCCTCCCACACCTCAAAGGTGTACAGGATTGTAGGTTATTTGGCTTCGGTAAGTTGATAAATTGTCCCAAGTGTGTGTAGGATAGTGTTAGTGTACGGGGTGATCGCTGGTCGGCATTGGCTCGATGGGGGGCAAGTGCATGTTTCCATGCTGTCCCTAAAGTCTGAAATAAGGTCTAAAGACAGCAATCCTAAGACTTTTGCCTCCATCACAGTGAGGAGGTGCTTGGTGAACTCACGGTGGTGGATGTTAATTTGGGTTTATTGTGTGTTGTTTATTATTACATGTATGGCTGCAGGCAACGACATTTCGTTCAGACCGAAAGGTCTGAATGACAAACAAAGGATTCAAATTCAATTCAATTCAATAAAGTCTACGCCGCCATTCAGTCAAGGCTGATCTATTTTTCCCTCTCAACCCCATTCTCCTGCCTTCTTCCCATTATAGAAACATAGAAAATAGGTGCAGGAGTAGGCCATTCGGCCCTTCGAGCCTGCACCGCCATTCAATATGATCATGGCTGATCATCCAACTCAGTATCCTGTACCTGCCTTCTCTCCATACCCCCTGATCCCTTTAGCCACAAGGGCCACATCTAACTCCCTCTTAAATATAGCCAATGAACTGGCCTCAACTACCTTCTGCGGCAGAGAATTCCAGAGATTCACCACTCTCCGTGTGAAAAATGTTTTCCTCATCTCGGTCCTAAAAGATTTCCCCCTTATCCTTAAACTGTAACCTCTTGTTCTGGACTTCCCCAACATCGGGAACAATCTTCCTGCATCTAGTCTGTCCAACCCCTTAAGAATTTTGTAAGTTTCTATAAGATCCCCCCTCAATCTTCTAAATTCTAGCGAGTACAAACCATGGGATGAAATAGTTGGTGGCATCTGTCTGAAGTGTTGTGAACTTAAAACACAAGTGGCCATAAACAGATGCTATTATTCGTAATGTGTAGAAACCTTATCCATCAGACAGCCATGTCCAGATATTGCTTTGGAGTGCACAACTGCCCTTATCTCAGCTGAAACAGCGTCTGGGTTTTGATTAATCCAAGGGTTTATTTCTGTAGCTCTCTACCTGCTGCACTACAGTGCTGTTCATGATTTTACAATATTATAATGTTCAAGTTTCTAAAATAATTTTTTTTTTTAATTGTTTGTAGTGTAACCTTTTCACACCAAGGGAGGTGGGTGTATAGAACTAGTTGCCGGAAGAGGTAGTTGTCACTGCTATCACAACATTGAAGAAACATTTAGACAGGTTCATGGATAAGACAAATTTAGAGGGATATGGGCAAAATGCAGGCAGGTGGGACCAGTGCAGATGCGGCATGTTGGCCGGTGTGAGCAGGTTGGACCGAAGAGGCCGTTTCTCCACTAGAAGACTCGATGAATCCAGTTATAAAGCATTTCCCTTTCACAGAAATAGTTACAGCTAATGAAATACAACTGAAATATTAACTTTTTGTGTAGGAATGTTCAAAAATGGCAATGAGAGAAAAAACAGGTAATGTCTCCCTGAATTAGGCAGGACATCAGGGAGAATGTCCCCAATCATACTCGTTTTTAATTTCCTACAAAAATCCTACAAAAAGTAGACCTCATTAGCTATTGAAAGCTCAATCTTCTCACAAAATGTAACGGGTTTACGGCCAGCATCTCTGCTGATAGCTGCAAATGAAACTAATTAACTATTGATTAAACCCTTGAAACCTGATTCCAATTAAACAATTATTCAAAATTTCCAATAAAAGTTAAAATGGCCACACCCATCAGATGATGCAACATTTTTCTTTAATCGTGAAGCTTTTATTTCGTAATCCAAAAAATCTTGCCATTTTTAAGTATTACCTCGTTCTTTCAATGGTCCAGGCGAACCTTTCTGTGTTTTCAGTACAGACATACTGAAAGACAAGTGACCTTTATTAAGTGTCCACTCGATTCAGTTGTATTCTTGCCTTTGATTAGGAAGGGTGGGTTGATGCTCCCAGTATTGTCATGCAGTACTGAGAGTGCTGCATTATGGTGATCAGAATGATATCCCGATTGCCTGTTCCGGGAGATGTGAAATACTTTGTTTTGCCCCCTTATCAAACAAAGCAGTAATTCTACTCAGTAATTAGGGTAATATTCACTGAATCAATCACTGAAGCAGTTTAGCTGTCCAATAGTCTTCTATGTTCAGAGGGTGATGGGTTCATGGAATGAGCTGTCAGAGGAGGTATTTGAGGCAGGTACAATAACAACATTTAAAAGGCACTTGGACAGGTACATGGATATGAAAGGTTTGGAGGGCTATGGACTAAATAGGACAAGTTTAGATGGGAATCTTGGTCAGAGTTGGGCCAAGGAGCATGTTCATTGATAACTAATCTTCACAGTTAGACCTTGGAAAATGTTGATCACTTCTTGTAACTCAGGAGCGATCTCGCAGAAAATCAGACATCTCAGATGAAATTTACCATCGTGTTCAATGTACTAGCACAGCCTTTGGTCAATTGTGAAGTTTCTTTGTGAACTTAGACCTGGAAAAAGCTACCACACTGCAGTGATCCCTTGCATATTTTTCAAACTGGGATATAGATCATCAGATGTTTAAGATGTATCAGGTTTCAGACTCATTAACCAATACAATACCTTTTATTATTATCCTCATATACCTTTTATACTTCCTCATTTTCACTGGCCTCTTGGTTCTTCAGCATGCCAAATATTTTGGTGCCTTCTGTGACTATAGCTTGCTACACAAGCAGGATACATTCACTAGGATTGGTACACCAATAATGGGATTTCAAACTGAAACCTCACCTGTGCATGTTCTACGATGATGCTGCCTGACCTGCTGAGTTACTCCAGCACTTTGTCCTTTTGTGTATTAACCAGCAGCTGCAGTTCTTTGTTTCTACAATCAATGGCATGACTGCCTTAACAGCATTGATGTACAGAGGGATTTTGTGGTCCAAGTCTATAACTTGCAAGTGGCATTACAATGGGTCAGTATAGTAAATGAAGGCATATGGTATGCTTGTTTTCATGGGTCAGGGCATTGAGTATCTTCTTCGTTCGTATGGTGTGCACAGCCCAAAGTTGTTAGACAACTTGTTATGTTTGATCTTATGTTTGTGCACGCCAGGTGCATTGCATTAGTCGAAACAGGGTGGACCTCATGAAGTTTGCAATCTCCTACCCCAGGTAGTGGGAATATGAGTCCGGAAGTCATGATGCAGCTTTATAGGACTTTGGTTTTGCTGCATTTGGAGTCAAACTCAAAAAGCTGGAGTAACTCAGCAGGTTAGGCAGCATCTCTGGGGAAAAGCAATACACAACATTTTGGATCGAGACCATTCTTCAGACTCATTTCCCATTTACAGTGTTGCCTGCAGTTCTGGTTGTCCCAATATAAGAAGGATTTGGAGGCTTTGGGAAGGGTGCAGAGGCGGTTTACCAGAATAATGCATGGATTAGAGGGTATTCAGTACAGGGAATGGTTGGACAGACTTAGATTGTTTTCTCTGGAAAGTCAGAGGATGCGGGGTGACTGGTTAGAAGTAAATAAAATTATGTGAGGTACATAGATGAGGTAGACAGTCCGAACCTACTTCCCAGGGTGAAAATATTAAATGAGAATTATTAACTTTAAGGTCATAAGTGATAGGAGTAGAATTAGGCCATTCAGCACATCAAGTCTACTCTGCCATTCAATCATGGCTGATCTATTTCTCCCATCTTTAAGATGATAGGGATAAAGTTTAAAGGGGATTTGTGGAAGCACCTGGAGCTTGCTGGGGGTGCAGGCCGGTACAATTGTGCAAGTAAGAGACTTGTAGATGAGCATTTGGTTATACAGTGATTGGAGGGATATGAATTAAGTGCAGGTAGATAAGGTTATGTCTTGGCATCATGTTGGGCACAGACAGTGGGCTGAAGAGCCAGGTCTTGTGCTGTAGTGTTCTTTGTTCTATGTAATCAATGCCTTGCCAGCAAAACCATATATTTAATAACTCAGCGGGACAATAATTAAAAGACTGAAATAAAGTGCAACGCCCACAACTTGCTTGAAACATATTGTACCAAGATTACATCCATTGTGGGGAGTCAAGTTCCAACTGAATACCAGTTAGTTAGTTTAGTTTATTGTCATGTGTAAATCTTGTGTTGCGTGCAAACTCATCAGCGGAAAGACAATACATGATTACAATCGAGCCATCCACAGTGTACAGATGTTAAAGGGAATAATTTGAATAATCTTTAGTGCAAGATGAAGTCCGATTAAAGATAGTCTGAGAGTCCCCAATGAGGTAGATAGTATCTCAGGATTGCTTTCTAATTGTTGGTGGGATGGTTCAGTTGCCTGATAACAGCTGGAAAGAAACTGTCTCTCAATCTGGAGGTGTGTATTTACAAACTTCAATACCTCGTGCCTGATGGGAGAGGGGCGGAGTGGCTGGGGTGTGACATCTTTAATGCTGGTGGCCAGCAATGTTGTGCTACCATAGAAGTGCAGTGGGTCAAGGTGCAGCTAAATACCCCTGGTAGCCACTGTGGTAGAGACATTATGGCAGTAAACAAGTAACACAATTTAAGGTCATCTTTTGGTCGCGATTTTCACTCAAATATAAAGACAGGTGATACAACAGTCAAAACGAATTGTGACTTTTAATAAAAACTTTGTCAAACAAAATAATTAACAAAAGTGCATTTCTAAATTGTACCCTAATGGCAACATAATGAACATGAGAGTAATAGATTATATTATAATGTACTCAGTGCTTTCCTCAAATCTGCAGCACCACTTTAAATGTACAGATGCATTTCCAAGTAGAAATATAATCTCTCAATATAATCTCTCTCTAATATCCTAACTCCCCAGGAACAGTTAAATAACCTTCCTTAACACTTCAAAAATATACATAATTTTGCATTTAGAGCTTTTATATAACTGTTTTATATATCACATAGGAATCATGTTGTCGACCTCCCTGTGGTGAACCCTGTCAACTGAGCTCAGTCGCCGCAGCTCGGCGCCAACCAGGAGCGTGCGCCCTTTTTAGGGCGGGCATCTACAGGTGTCGATCCGGATGGCATCACCCTGCTGCAGCTGAATGCGGAAGACCTCACCAAAGCCAAGGCCACCATCAATGAACATCTGCTACAGACCCACAAAGTTATTGCAATTCTGCTCCAAGAGACTGACAAAAGTGATAGCTCCCATCTGAAGATCCCTGGTGATACCCGAGCAGCCAACACCAAGAGCGACACCCACGGGATTGCCACTTTTGTAAGGAACACAGCAAAATGGAAAGCGATTGCAGTGTCCCCTCCTGACTCCGACGTGGAATGGGCAACAACGCATTCGAAGGTGTCACGGTCATCAATGTATACAAGCCACCTTCTACCAAGCTCCACAAAGACTCCATCCCCACCTTTGGTTCGCCCTGCGTCTTCACCGGAGACTTTAACTGCCACAGTACCACCTGGGGCTACCGTTCAACTAACTCGGATGCCGCTGTGTTAGGCGCTTCCCCCCCCCCTGGTGAATGCTATGTACTTACCTTTATCTGTTTCTATCCCAAGTACAGGCCTCGTGGCTGTGAGTCTGGAATCGAGGGGTTAAAGGCTCCTGTACCCGATTGGCCCAGCTGCGTCAGGTGACGGGTGACTCATCTGAAGTATAAATACGAGAGCTTCCCAGGATTCTCTTCTCTTCGTCGTAGACTCTGACTGATGAGCAGACTGTTGGTGGGGTCCGAGGCAGCCTGACCACATGGCATAGAACTTTGTGTATTTTCACCATTCCTTGTTAACATATATTGAAGTGGGACGGATAAGGGCTGACCTTAGAGTTTTCGTGTATTTTGGTTTCAGGGTTGTATCTCTTTGGGCAGGTTTTGGAATCTCCGGTTCGACGGCCCATGGCGTGGCTGGCTGGAGCATTGTTAAATTGTTTGTCGGTTTATCCATATCCCTGACTGGGTTGTTTAAATCAGGTTTGAGTTTTGTGTTCCAATGAATAATTAAAACTGTTTTTTGAACCTGAACCTGGTTTTTGACTTGTGTTACGTGGCTCTGAAGTACTTGCATTCGGGAGTCGTAACAAAATGGGGGCTCGTCCTAAGTTTTGAGGACCCTAGACGTTTTTAGAGGGGTTTTTTTGGTAGGCTTCTGGACTGAGGAAGTCTGTGTGTTGTGGGGGAATTTTTTCTTCCCTGTTTGTGGTAGCATTAGTGCCCAGGTTTTAGCTGGTGGTTTAGGGCTACTTTAGAATGGAATTTAAGGTGAAAGAATTTGTTGAGGCTCCTAGTCGGGAGTTGTTTGATAGATGTACGAAAGAGCATTTGATTTTACTGGCTGAGAACTATGCCATTACTATTGACAAGCATTCAAAGAAACACTCCATTAAATCGGAGTTGTGGGCTGCGTTGGTGGAGGCTGGGGTTTTGCCTGGTGGTGCAGACAGTCCCCCACCTTCTGTTCAGCCAGTTCAGAACATGGAGGCAATCATTAAACTGAAGGAGATGGAGCTTGAGTCACAGAGAATTGCCTCTTTGTTAAAAGAGAAAGAGCTCATGCATGTTCTTGAAATGAAACGGCTTGAGGAGGAAACCAAAAGGGCTGAATTTCAGCTGCGGGAAAAAGAAATAGATAATTCCCGGGTTTCTTCTAGGGAACGGGAGTTTGATATGAGCAAGAACATCCGCTTGGTTCCCCCATTTCGTGAGGAGGATGTGGACAAGTATTTCACAGTGTTTGAACGGGTGGCTTTGTCCATGAAGTGGCCTAGGGACGTGTGGACCTTGCTATTGCAGTGTGTCCTTGTGGGTAAAGCACGGGAGGTGTACTCGTCTTTATCTGTTGAAAGCAGTCTGGACTATGAGTGTGTGAAGTCTACAGTATTAAGGGCTTATGAATTAGTTCCAGAGGCGTACCGGCAGAAGTTCCGACGCTTTAGGAAGTTTGATAGTCAGACTTATGTGGAGTTTGCTAGGGAGAAGGAGGAACTTTTTGACAGGTGGTGCGCTTCTCAAGGAGTGAAGGATTTTGAGCTACTGCGGGCCTTGATAATTATGGAAGACTTTAAGAACTGTCTCCCTGAGAGGGTTACTACTTACCTTAATGAGCAGAAGGTGAATGAGGTGTCTAAGGCTGCAGTGTTGGCAGATGAGTATGTATTGACTCATAAATCTGATTTTGTTGGGCGATCCTATAGTTTTGGTGCACGGCCGGTTGATCGTGGTGGTGTCGCCGGTGGCAGTGTCAAAGCTGTTTCTGTGCCTGCAAATGGCAGCACGTTGATACAGGGGGAGGTCCGAGCTGATAAGGTTGACGGAAATGTAAGGACTGATGAAGGTCCTGTGTGCTACTATTGTAGAAGGAGAGGGCACATGTTAAAGTCGTGTCCCGTTCTGAAGCAGAAAAATGCAAAGCCTGTGGCTTTGGTGGGAACACAGAAGGCACCTGTCGTACCTGAGGTGCCTGAGTCTGATGAGTGTAGGAATTATTCTGCGTTCATCATGAATGGTTTTGTTTCTCTAGAGGATGGGGGTGACAGAGTTCCAGTATCCATCTTGCGTGATACTGGTGCTACTCAGTCCTTTATATTGGATGGTGTACTGCCGTTTTCTGGGGAATCATCGGTTGGGTCAAGTGTCCCAGTGGTAGGATTCGGGATGGATGACATGGTAGTGCCTTTGCATACCGTGCGTCTCGAGTCCGAGTTGGTTTCAGGCCGGGTAACTGTTGGGTTACGGCCGTGTTTTCCCGTTGGGGGAGTTTCTGAGATTTTGGGGAATGACTTGGCAGGAGGTAGAGTTTTAGTCACTCCTGAGGTGACGGCTGTTCCGATGGTGCAGAGTCCTGATAGATTGGCTATGCAGCATCCAAAGGTCTTCGCAGCTTGTGCTGTCACGAGGGCTATGGCTAAGAGCCAGGCGAAGTTTGAGGATGTGGTGGACCTGAGTGAGAGCATTTTTGGGGATCAGGATGATAGATCCTGTGTTGTGAAGGGTGTTTCTCCATCTCAAGATGGGAAAGTGTCTGGAAATGTGCCGGTGTCACTGTCACGCGACCGGCTGGTTGAGGAGCAAAAGAGTGATCCAGGTTTATCTGATCTGTGCGACTGCGCAGTGCCTGAGGGGGATATGGATTCCACAGCAAAGGGGTATTTTCTAAGGGATGGCTTACTGATGCGAAAGTGGTCTCCCTTGGATATATCTGGGCATGATGATTGGAGCGTGGTTGATCAGATTGTGATGCCTCGTCGGTATAGGGACGAGATACTCTGTTTGGCTCATGATGGTCCTCTGGGTGGACATTTGGGGGTCAATAAGACGTATGACCGCATCTTACGGAATTTTTTTTGGCCAGGGTTGAAAAAGGACGTGAAACAGCACTGCAGGTGTTGTCACATTTGCCAGGTGGCAGGAAAGCCGAACCAATCGATTGTTCCTGCGCCTTTATATCCAATCCCTGTGGTCGGTGAGCCGTATGAGCGGATTCTAGTTGATTGTGTGGGCCCTCTACCTCGGACAAGGGTGGGCAACAAGTTTTTATTAACAATTATGTGTGCGACTACCCGCTTTCCGGAGGTGGTCCCTTTGCGTAGAATTACTGCCCCTGCAATTGTTAAGTCTCTCACTAAGTTTTTTTCGTTGTTCGGTTTGCCCAAGGTTGTGCAAAGTGACCAAGGTACCAACTTCATGTCGAAGGTTTTTGGTCAGGTAATGAAGTTGTTAGATATTAAGCATTGTTACTCCAGTGCGTATCATCCTGAGAGCCAGGGAGCTCTCGAGAGGTTTCACCAGACTTTGAAATCTATGTTGAGGACTTCCTGCCTGGAGTTTGAAAAAGACTGGGATGAGGGGGTTCATCTAGTTATGTTTGCGGTGCGTGAGGTCGTGCAGCAGTCTTTAGGGTTCAGTCCTGCTGACCTGGTGTTCGCGCATACTGTACGTGGTCCGTTGAGGGTCCTGAAGGAGAAATGGTTGCAGGAGGATACAAAACGTAGTATTTTAGACCACGTCTGTACTTTTCGCTCTAGACTGAGGAGGGCATGCGAACTGGCAATGGGTAATCTTGCCTCTGCTCAGTATAGGATGAAGGACTGGTTCGACAGGAAGGAGCCTGTGGAGGTTGATGGGTCGGAGCTATGTCCTTCTAAGCCTGTTTTGGCTGCAGTGGTGCTGCCCCCTGACACGGGTGGTGATGTGGGGGAGGCACGGTTGTCTGTGGCAGTAACGCAGGGAAAGCTGAGTAACTCTGAGGCTTTGGAGAGGCTTCCCTTGCGGTTGTCTCATTTGACTGGCATATCCGTGGCAAGGATGATGTATTGGCTTATGCATTGTCGCGCCAGTGATGTCTGTGTTACTGAATAGTTGCTGAAATTTGGTGGTGTTTTTTTAGTTCATTTTCAGAAACTTATTCAGTATCTTTGGGTGGGGGTGTTAGGCGCTTCCCCCCCCTGGTGAATGCTATGTACTTACCTTTCTCTGTTTCTATCCCAAGTACAGGCCTCGTGGCTGTGAGTCTGGAATCGAGGGGTTAAAGGCTCCTGTACCCGATTGGCCCAGCTGCGTCAGGTGACGGGTGACTCATCTGAAGTATAAATACGAGAGCTTCCCAGGATTCTCTTCTCTTCGTCGTAGACTCTGACTGATGAGCAGACTGTTGGTGGGGGCCGAGGCAGCCTGACCACATGGCATAGAACTTTGTGTATTTTCACCATTCCTTGTTAACATATATTGAAGTGGGACGGATAAGGGCTGACCTTAGAGTTTTCGTGTATTTTGGTTTCAGGGTTGTATCTCTTTGGGCAGGTTTTGGAATCTCCGGTTCGACGGCCCATGGCGTGGCTGGCTGGAGCATTGTTAAATTGTTTGTCGGTTTATCCATATCCCTGACTGGGTTGTTTAAATCAGGTTTGAGTTTTGTGTTCCAATGAATAATTAAAACTGTTTTTTGAACCTGAACCTGGTTTTTGACTTGTGTTACGTGGCTCTGAAGTACTTGCATTCGGGAGTCGTAACACGCTGCAATAGAAGACTGGGCTTCAGCTACTGCCGTTCAACTCCTGTACGACCCAAAACAACCGGACAGCTTCCACTCTGGCAGGTGGAACACCACTACCAACGTTGACTTGACTTTTGCAAACCTGAATGGACCATCATCACATCGTATCATCCTGGATCACTTCCCGAAATCACAACATCTCTGATTCCCGGACAACCTCATTGAGCCGGTCCCAGCCAAACCTGCGAAGAGGTGGAATTTCCGCAAGACCAGGTGGGACCAGTTCACAAGTCTGGTAGACTTCTGGATCGACAGCCTTCCCACCCCCTCCTCCACCAATCTGGACAAATCCTACTGAGTCTTCTGCAAATTCCTCAGCAGGGCAGCGAAGAGTTCCATTCCTCGCGGCTATCATTGCCGGTACATCCCCACATGGGACGAAGAGTGTGACGCATGCTACGACGCATTCCTAGATGCTGAACCTGGTGAAGAGGCTGCCTCCAAGGCTACGGAACTGGCAACCTGCCTCGATCAAGAACCGCAGAGGGCGGTGGGAAAAGACAGCCCAAGGAATCGACTTCACACACTCCAGTAGGGTGGCTTGGAAGAACTTCAATTGCCTCACCGGTCAAAGTACCCGCCCAAAGCATTGCCCTGTCACAGCCAACTCCATCGCCCACCAGTTCCTGGCCAACAGCAACTTCAAAGACACGGACAAGAATCAAAATCGTTCTGTCAAACAGGAAACCACTAATCTTTGGAAAGCTCCAGGCACTGATGGGTTCCAGTCAGCAGCCTTTTCCTCTGCAGAACTCTCTCCTGTCATCACTCAATTGAAATGCGGAAAAGCCCAGGGTCCTGATAACATACCCCAGAATTCCTGAAACACTGCGGTCCTAAATGCCATGTCTGGCTCCGTGAGTTCTACTTCTCTTGCCTCATTGGTCAGTCCATTCCGAAGATCTGGTGGAAAGCCACCGTCATTGCACTACCAAAACCAAACATGCGTGTGTACGACCCAATGACATCGAAGACAGTTTGGAAAAGGTTTGCAAGGCGAGCGTCACACCGGTGGACCTCACTGCCGCCTACGATACAGTGTAGCACCAGGGCCTGATCTTGAAGCTCCTCCACACCTTTACTGACCGCCATTTAGTGCGGTCCCTTGCTAACATCCCGGCCAACTGCAGTTTTGTACTCAAGACCAGCGACGGACAATCTAGCCGACTGCAACGGCTAAGAAACGAAGTCCCCCAAGGCTCTCATGCTCTTTAATCTCTTCATCAGCAGACATCCGGTGACGACGCGAGCAGATGGCTGCTTAATTTCGAGCTCCCGATAGCAAGTTTAAAACTAGCCTCCCTTAATTCACTAATTGCTACATAATTCACAGTTTTCTGTTTTGGAATGAGTGGGGGAGCGACAACTAGAAGTCAAAAGAAACGTGACAGACGAGAAAGAAAGAATTCACCGGAGATGGACAAAGCTCAAAGCTCAAAAGATGACTCAGCAGAAACCGTGCGCTCAATGCTACACAATATCAGTAAGGAAATACATGACTTCAGGACTGAATATAAAGTGGACTTACATAAATTTAAAGAAGAAATCAAAGATGACATGAAAACCGAACTCAGAGTACTGAAGCAAGAAATTTATCATAAACTTTCTGCAAACTCCAAACAAATCCACGCCCATGAAACTAGACTAAACAAAGCTGAAGCACGAATTGAAGAGGCTGAGACAATTAACATGGCTGTGAAAAATGTGCTGTTTAAATCTATGAAAAAACAGAAAGCCATGCAAGAAAAACTGACTGATTTGGAAGGACGGTCTAGACGAAATAACATTCGGATCTACGGCGTACCTGAAGAGAAAGAAGGCAAATCTATGTCTGAATTTGTGGAGCAACTTTTAAAAACTCAACTCGTAATAACAACGGACACCAATGTACGGATCCAGCGTGCGCACAGAGCTTTGGCTCGCAAACCGGGAGGTAATTCACCACCTAGGTCTATAGTGGTAAATTTCCTGGAGTTTAATACCAAAGAAATGGTATTGAAAAAGGCCTGGGGAAAGAAGATAATGATTGATGGGCGACGTCTATCATTTGACTACGATTATGCAACGGAGGTTGTCCAGAAGCGTAAGGCATATAAGGGAATAAAGAGGGCCCTGAAGGAGAGAGGTGTCCGTTTCCAGACCCCGCTGGACAAGATGCGTATTCACTGGGACTCAGGAACATGCACATATCATAGTGCACAAGACGCAGCGCAGGAATTGAGGAGGAGAGGCTACTCCGTGGAGACACCTGATTACAGCGCTGAGGAGCTGGCGGACCCAGAGATGGAGCGTCTTCTCCAGGCTTTGACATGGCAGAGAGTTGGAAAGAGGAGCGAAGATGAGAGTGAGACAGCAAGAGAGCGACTACAGGAGTCTGAGCAGACCCCATCCAACTAGCTTTTATTGTGTCACAAATTTTTTTGGACTAAAAAATAAGTGCTATCGGATGACGTTGGACGATTCTAGGATGCGTGAAATGGAGTGTTTCACCTCTAGTGAGGGGCCCTCTGGGAGGAGGCTTTCCCCTATACCTGCCAACGGGGACTCAGGGTGGAAAGGAATCACCCTTACTTGGAAGTCAACTGTTTTTTCTTTTCGTTTATTTTTTTTATTTGGCACATGTTGTCCAGATGTTCAGACCTGCACAGTTTCAAGTTATCTGGAGATTTATGAATGCAAGACAAGAGTAGGTAAATTAAATGTCACGTAATACTATCAAATTGGTGTCACTCAATGTAAATGGGATGAATAATCCAGTTAAAAGGAGCAAGGTCCTGGCTAAACTGAAAAAAGAAAAGGCCCAGGTACTATTTTTACAAGAAACCCACCTGCCTCAACAAGAACATGAGAAACTAAAACGCTTTGGCTTTAGAAATGCATTTTATAGTTCCTATAAAACTAGCCAAAAGAGGGGCGTGGCTATCCTTATTACAAATGCAGTCCAATTTGAATGCCATAAAGAAGTCAGGGACAAAGAGGGAAGGTATGTATTAGTTAAAGGAAAGTTGGAAAACAAAGTTGTGACACTGATCAATGTATATGCCCCCCCCAGAGAGTACCAAATGTTTTTTCAAAACTCTGTTTGACATTATTGCTTTAGAGACTGAAGGTATTTTGATATGTGGAGGGGACTTCAATGTGGTCATGAATCATAATTTGGATACAACAAGCCTAAAAAAAAACAAGATGCATCTGACCAAGTTCATTAACACATCAGTACAGGAAATGGGCCTAATTGATGTTTGGAGAGAACTTCACCCTTTAGAAAGGGACTACACACACTATTCAGTACCTCACTCAGTCTACTCCAGGATTGACTACTTTTTAATGAATACGGGTGAAAGTCACAGGATCACAGAGTGTAAAATCGGGGTGGCAGATGTATCTGATCACAGTGCGATCAGCTTGACTGTACACCTGAATAGTAGAAAAAGAAATACTGTTTGGAGGCTCAATGTGGGTATTTTGAATAATAAGGCAAATGTGGAACAAATAAGGGAAGAGATAAAAAGGTACATAGAAGAGAATGATAACGGGTATGTGGATCCTGTAATACTGTGGGATGCTATGAAGGCAGTTATACGTGGAAAGCTGATCGCCCTGACATCATCACAAAAAAAGGCTCGGCTAGCTACGTATGAACATAAAGTAGAAAAACTGAAAGAATTGGAGAAAAAACATAAAAACATACAGGATCAGTTGGTACTAAAACAGAGTAAGGAAAAAAGGGGAGAGATAGATGAGATCCTCAGGGGAGATATGGAAAAAAGGGCAAGATTCGTAAAGCAGACCTATTATGAAGCAGGTCCAAAAGCAACTAGACTCCTGGCCAGACGCCTGCGTAAACAGCAGGCCTCTAATACAATTCATCAAATAAGAGATCCTAAAACCAATCAATTATCACATGAGCCAGATGAGATAGAAAGAAAATTTGAAGAATACTATAAGAAACTCTATTCTAAACCACCATCAGCTGACGAAAGGACAATGAGAAGTTTTCTTAACTCACTTGATCTGCCATCAATTGGTGAGACACAAAATAATACCATTACGTCACAATTTACGGTTAATGAGCTGGAAGCTGCAATCAGTAGACTCAAGGCTAGTAAATCACCAGGCAGCGATTGGTTTCCACCAGAATGGTACAAGGCCTTTAAGAAAGAGCTAACACCTCTGCTCCTGTCTTGCTTTAACTGGACCCTTAAAGAGGGCAGGGCTCCCCCATCATGGAAGGAAGCAATTATTACCATTTTACACAAAGAAGGCAAAGACAAAGAGCAATGTAAACATTTCAGGCCAATCTCAATTTTAAATGTAGACTACAAACTATTTACCTCAATCATTTGCAAAAGACTCGAGACTTTTGTACCAGATCTGATTAATGAAGACCAAACTGGATTTATTCGGGGGCGTCAAACACAGGATAATATTAGAAGAACCCTCCACATTGTGGATAATGCTCAAAAAAAGGATACAAATATGGTCCTGGTCAGTTTAGATGCAGAAAAAGCCTTTGATAGTGTTAGTTGGGTATTCTTATATGAAGTACTGAGGAGATTTGGTTTCAATGAAGATGCAATTCGGTGTATTAAAACAATATATCAGGAGCCTACAGCTAGGATTAAGGTAAATGGAAACATATCAAAAAGGATCCAGTTAGAGAGGGGCACAAGGCAAGGATGCTGTCTTTCTCCTACTCTCTTCGTTTTGTATATTGAACCCTTAGCACAAGCAATAAGGCAGAGAGAAGGCCTGCAGGGGGTCACAATAGGGGGGAAAGCACATATAATTGGTCTTTTCGCTGATGATATCATTATTTTTCTTGAACGACCAGATATATGTCTCCCAAATCTAATGAACCTATTTGAAACATATGGATACTACTCAGGGTATAAAATCCCGATAGCAAGTTTAAAACTAGCCTCCCTTAATTCACTAATTGCTACATAATTCACAGTTTTCTGTTTTGGAATGAGTGGGGGAGCGACAACTAGAAGTCAAAAGAAACGTGACGGACGAGAAAGAAAGAATTCACCGGAGATGGACAAAGCTCAAAGCTCAAAAGATGACTCAGCAGAAACCGTGCGCTCAATGCTACACAATATCAGTAAGGAAATACATGACTTCAGGACTGAATATAAAGTGGACTTACATAAATTTAAAGAAGAAATCAAAGAAGACATGAAAACCGAACTCAGAGTACTGAAGCAAGAAATTTATCATAAACTTTCTGCAAACTCCAAACAAATCCACGCCCATGAAACTAGACTAAACAAAGCTGAAGCACGAATTGAAGAGGCTGAGACAATTAACATGGCTGTGAAAAATGTGCTGTTTAAATCTATGAAAAAACAGAAAGCCATGCAAGAAAAACTGACTGATTTGGAAGGACGGTCTAGACGAAATAACATTCGGATCTACGGCGTACCTGATGAGAAAGAAGGCAAATCTATGTCTGAATTTGTGGAGCAACTTTTAAAAACTCAACTCGTAATAACAACGGACACCAACGTACGGATCCAGCGTGCGCACAGAGCTTTGGCTCGCAAACCGGAAGGTAATTCACCACCTAGGTCTATAGTGGTAAATTTCCTGGAGTTTAATACCAAAGAAATGGTATTGAAAAAGGCCTGGGGAAAGAAGATAATGATTGATGGGCGACGTCTATCATTTGACTACGATTATGCAACGGAGGTTGTCCAGAAGCGTAAGGCATATAAGGGAATAAAGAGGGCCCTGAAGGAGAGAGGTGTCCGTTTCCAGACCCCGCTGGACAAGATGCGTATTCACTGGGACTCAGGAACATGCACATATCATAGTGCACAAGACGCAGCGCAGGAATTGAGGAGGAGAGGCTACTCCGTGGAGACACCTGATTACAGCGCTGAGGAGCTGGCGGACCCAGAGATGGAACGTCTTCTCCAGGCTTTGACATGGCAGAGAGTTGGAAAGAGGAGCGAAGATGAGAGTGAGACAGCAAGAGAGCGACTACATGAGTCTGAGCAGACCCCATCCAACTAGCTTTTATTGTGTCACAAATTCTTTTGGACTAAACAATAAGTGCTATCGGATGACGTTGGACGATACTAGGATGCGTGAAATGGAGTGTTTCACCTCTAGTGAGGGGCCCTCTGGGAGGAGGCTTTCCCCTATACCTGCCAACGGGGACTCAGGGTGGAAAGGAATCACCCTTACTTGGAAGTCAACTGTTTTTCTTTTATTTTCTTTTTTTCATTTGGCACATGTTGTCCAGATGTTCAGACCTGCACAGTTTCAAGTTATCTGGAGATTTATGAATGCAAGACAGGAGTAGGTAAATTAAATGTCACGTAATACTATCAAATTGGTGTCACTCGATGTAAATGGGATGAATAATCCAGTTAAAAGGAGCAAGGTCCTGGCTAAACTGAAAAAAGAAAAGGCCCAGGTACTATTTTTACAAGAAACCCACCTGCCTCAACAAGAACATGAGAAACTAAAACGCTTTGGCTTTAGAAATGCATTTTATAGTTCCTATAAAACTAGCCAAAAGAGGGGCGTGGCTATCCTTATTACAAATGCAGTCCAATTTGAATGCCATAAAGAAGTCAGGGACAAAGAGGGAAGGTATGTATTAGTTAAAGGAAAGTTGGAAAACAAAGTTGTGACACTGATCAATGTATATGCCCCCCCAGAGAGTACCAAATGTTTTTTCAAAACTCTGTTTGACATTATTGCTTTAGAGACTGAAGGTATTTTGATATGTGGAGGGGACTTCAATGTGGTCATGAATCATAATTTGGATACAACAAGCCTAAAAAAAACCAAGATGCATCTGACCAAGTTTATTAACACATCAGTACAGGAAATGGGCCTAATTGATGTTTGGAGAGAACTTCACCCTTTAGAAAGGGACTACACACACTATTCAGTACCTCACTCAGTCTACTCCAGGATCGACTACTTTTTAATGAATACGGGTGAAAGTCACAGGATCACAGAGTGTAAAATCGGGGTGGCAGATGTATCTGATCACAGTGCGATCAGCTTGACTGTACACCTGAATAGTAGAAAAAGAAATACTGTTTGGAGGCTCAATGCGGGAATGTTGAATAATAAGGCAAATGTGGAACAAATAAGGGAAGAGATAAAAAGGTACAGAGAAGAAAATGATAACGGGGATGTGGATCCTGTAATACTGTGGGATGCTATGAAGGCAGTTATACATGGAAAGCTGATCGCCCTGACATCATCACAAAAAAAAGGCTCGGCTAGCTACGTATGAACATAAAGTAGAAAAACTGAAAGAGTTGGAAAAAAAACATAAAAACATACAGGATCAGTTGGTACTAAAACAGATTAAGGAAAAAAGGGGGGAGATAGATGAGATCCTCAGGGGAGATATGGAAAAAAGGGCAAGATTCGTAAAGCAGACCTATTATGAAGCAGGTACAAAAGCAACTAGACTCCTGGCCAGACGCCTGCGTAAACAGCAGGCCTCTAATACAATTCATCAAATAAGAGATCCTAAAACCAATCAATTATCACATGAGCCAGATGAGATAGAAAGAATATTTGAAGAATACTATAAGAAACTCTATTCTAAACCACCATCAGCTGACGAAAGGTCAATGAGAGGTTTTCTTAACTCACTTAATCTGCCATCAATTGGTGAGACACAAAATAATACCATTACGTCACAATTTACGGTTAATGAGCTGGAAGCTGCAATCAGTAGACTCAAGGCTAGTAAATCACCAGGCAGCGATGGGTTTCCACCAGAATGGTACAAGGCCTTTAAGAAAGAGCTAACACCTCTGCTCCTGTCTTGCTTAACTGGACCCTTAAAGAGGGCAGGGCTCCCCCATCATGGAAGGAAGCAATTATTACCATTTTACACAAAGAAGGCAAAGACAAAGAGCAATGTAAACATTTCAGGCCAATCTCAATTTTAAATGTAGACTACAAACTATTTACCTCAATCATTTGCAAAAGACTCGAGACTTTTGTACCAGATCTGATTAATGAAGACCAAACTGGATTTATTCGGGGGCGTCAAACACAGGATAATATTAGAAGAACCCTCCACATTGTGGGTAATGCTCAAAAAAAGGATACAAATATGGTCCTGGTCAGTTTAGATGCAGAAAAAGCCTTTGATAGTGTTAGTTGGGTATTCTTATATGAAGTACTGAGGAGATTTGGTTTCAATGAAGATGCAATTCGGTGTATTAAAACAATATATCAGGAGCCTACAGCTAGGATTAAGGTAAATGGAAACATATCAAAAAGGATCCAGTTAGAGAGGGGCACAAGGCAAGGATGCTGTCTTTCTCCTACTCTCTTCGTTTTGTATATTGAATTCTTAGCACAAGCAATAAGGCAGAGAGAAGGCCTGCAGGGGGTCACAATAGGGGGGAAAGAACATATAATTGGTCTTTTCGCTGATGATATCATTATTTTTCTTGAACGACCAGATATATGTCTCCCAAATCTAATGAACCTATTTCAAACATATGGATACTACTCATGGTATAAAGTCCCGATAGCAAGTTTAAAACTAGCCTCCCTTAATTCACTAATTGCTACATAATTCACAGTTTTCTGTTTTGGAATGAGTGGGGGAGCGACAACTAGAAGTCAAAAGAAACGTGACGGACGAGAAAGAAAGAATTCACCGGAGATGGACAAAGCTCAAAGCTCAAAAGATGACTCAGCAGAAACCGTGCGCTCAATGCTACACAATATCAGTAAAGAAATACATGACTTCAGGACTGAATATAAAGTGGACTTACATAAATTTAAAGAAGCAATCAAAGAAGACATGAAAACCGAACTCAGAGTACTGAAGCAAGAAATTTATCATAAACTTTCTGCAAACTCCAAACAAATCCACGCCCATGAAACTAGACTAAACAAAGCTGAAGCACGAATTGAAGAGGCTGAGACAATTAACATGGCTGTGAAAAATGTGCTGTTTAAATCTATGAAAAAACAGAAAGCCATGCAAGAAAAACTGACTGATTTGGAAGGACGGTCTAGACGAAATAACATTCGGATCTACGGCGTACCTGAAGAGAAAGAAGGCAAATCTATGTCTGAATTTGTGGAGCAACTTTTAAAAACTCAACTCGTAATAACAACGGACACCAACGTACGGATCCAGCGTGCGCACAGAGCTTTGGCTCGCAAACCGGAAGGTAATTCACCACCTAGGTCTATAGTGGTAAATTTCCTGGAGTTTAATACCAAAGAAATGGTATTGAAAAAGGCCTGGGGAAAGAAGATAATGATTGATGGGCGACGTCTATCATTTGACTACGATTATGCAACGGAGGTTGTCCAGAAGCGCAAGGCGTATAAGGGAATAAAAGGGCCCTGAAGGAGAGAGGTGTCCGTGTCCAGACCCCGCTGGACAAGATGCGTATTCACTGGAACTCAGGAACATGCACATATCATAGTGCACAAGACGCAGCGCAGGAATTGAGGAGGAGAGGCTACTCCGTGGAGACACCTGATTACAGCGCTGAGGAGCTGGCGGACCCAGAGATGGAGCGTCTTCTCCAGGCTTTGACATGGCAGAGAGTTGGAAAGAGGAGCGAAGATGAGAGTGAGACAGCAAGAGAGCGACTACAGGAGTCTGAGCAGACCCCATCCAACTAGCTTTTATTGTGTCACAAATTCTTTTGGACTAAAAAATAAGTGCTATCGGATGACGTTGGACGATACTGGGATGCGTGAAATGGAGTGTTTCACCTCTAGTGAGGGGCCCTCTGGGAGGAGGCTTTCCCCTATACCTGCCAACGGGGACTCAGGGTGGAAAGGAATCACCCTTACTTGGAAGTCAACTGTTTTTCTTTTCTTTTTTTTTTTCATTTGGCACATGTTGTCCAGATGTTCAGACCTGCACAGTTTCAAGTTATCTGGAGATTTATGAATGCAAGACAGGAGTAGGTAAATTAAATGTCACGTAATACTATCAAATTGGTGTCACTCAATGTAAATGGGATGAATAATCCAGTTAAAAGGAGCAAGGTCCTTGCTAAACTGAAAAAGGAAAAGGCCCAGGTACTATTTTTACAAGAAACCCACCTGCCTCAACAAGACATGAGAAACTAAAACGCTTTGGCTTTAGAAATGCATTTTATAGTTCCTATAAAACTAGCCAAAAGAGGGGCGTGGCTATCCTTATTACAAATGCAGTCCAATTTGAATGCCATAAAGAAGTCAGGGACAAAGAGGGAAGGTATGTATTAGTTAAAGGAAAGTTGGAAAACAAAGTTGTGACACTGATCAATGTATATGCCCCCCCAGAGAGTACCAAATGTTTTTTCAAAACTCTGTTTGACATTATTGCTTTAGAGACTGAAGGTATTTTGATATGTGGAGGTGACTTCAATGTGGTCATGAATCATAATGTGGATACAACAAGCCTAAAAAAAACCAAGATGCATCTGACCAAGTTTATTAACACATCAGTACAGGAAATGGGCCTAATTGATGTTTGGAGAGAACTTCACCCTTTAGAAAGGGACTACACACACTATTCAGTACCTCACTCAGTCTACTCCAGGATTGACTACTTTTTAATGAATACGGGTGAAAGTCACAGGATCACAGAGTGTAAAATCGGGGTGACAGATGTATCTGATCACAGTGCGATCAGCTTGACTGTACACCTGAATAGTAGAAAAATAAATACTGTTTGGAGGCTCAATGTGGGTATTTTGAATAATAAGGCAAATGTGGAACAAATAAGGGAAGCGATAAAAAGGTACATAGAAGAAAATGATAACGGGGATGTGGATCCTGTAATACTGTGGGATGCTATGAAGGCAGTTATACATGGAAAGCTGATCGCCCTGACATCATCACAAAAAAAGGCTCGGCTAGCTACGTATGAACATAAAGTAGAAAAACTGAAAGAATTGGAGAAAAAACATAAAAACATACAGGATCAGTTGGTACTAAAACAGATTAAGGAAAAAAGGGGGGAGATAGATGAGATCCTCAGGGGAGATATGGAAAAAAGGGCAAGATTCGTAAAGCAGACCTATTATGAAGCAGGTCCAAAAGCAACTAGACTCCTGGCCAGACGCCTGCGTAAACAGCAGGCCTCTAATACAATTCATCAAATAAGAGATCCTAAAACCAATCAATTATCACATGAGCCAGATGAGATAGAAAGAAAATTTGATGAATACTATAAGAAACTCTATTCTAAACCACCATCAGCTGACGAAAGGACAATGAGAAGTTTTCTTAACTCACTTGATCTGCCATCAATTGGTGAGACACAAAATAATACCATTACGTCACAATTTACGGTTAATGAGCTGGAAGCTGCAATCAGTAGACTCAAGGCTAGTAAATCACCAGGCAGCGATTGGTTTCCACCAGAATGGTACAAGGCCTTTAAGAAAGAGCTAACACCTCTGCTCCTGTCTTGCTTTAACTGGACCCTTAAAGAGGGCAGGGCTCCCCCATCATGGAAGGAAGCAATTATTACCATTTTACACAAAGAAGGCAAAGACAAAGAGCAATGTAAACATTTCAGGCCAATCTCAATTTTAAATGTAGACTACAAACTATTTACCTCAATCATTTGCAAAAGACTCGAGACTTTTGTACCAGATCTGATTAATGAAGACCAAACTGGATTTATTCGGGGGCGTCAAACACAGGATAATATTAGAAGAACCCTCCACATTGTGGATAATGCTCAAAAAAAGGATACAAATATGGTCCTGGTCAGTTTAGATGCAGAAAAAGCCTTTGATAGTGTTAGTTGGGTATTCTTATATGAAGTACTGAGGAGATTTGGTTTCAATGAAGATGCAATTCGGTGTATTAAAACAATATATCAGGAGCCTACAGCTAGGATTAAGGTAAATGGAAACATATCAAAAAGGATCCAGTTAGAGAGGGGCACAAGGCAAGGATGCTGTCTTTCTCCTACTCTCTTCGTTTTGTATATTGAACCCTTAGCACAAGCAATAAGGCAGAGAGAAGGCCTGCAGGGGGTCACAATAGGGGGGAAAGCACATATAATTGGTCTTTTCGCTGATGATATCATTATTTTTCTTGAACGACCAGATATATGTCTCCCAAATCTAATGAACCTATTTGAAACATATGGATACTACTCAGGGTATAAAATCCCGATAGCAAGTTTAAAACTAGCCTCCCTTAATTCACTAATTGCTACATAATTCACAGTTTTCTGTTTTGGAATGAGTGGGGGAGCGACAACTAGAAGTCAAAAGAAACGTGACGGACGAGAAAGAAAGAATTCACCGGAGATGGACAAAGCTCAAAGCTCAAAAGATGACTCAGCAGAAACCGTGCGCTCAATGCTACACAATATCAGTAAGGAAATACATGACTTCAGGACTGAATATAAAGTGGACTTACATAAATTTAAAGAAGAAATCAAAGAAGACATGAAAACCGAACTCAGAGTACTGAAGCAAGAAATTTATCATAAACCTTCTGCAAACTCCAAACAAATCCACGCCCATGAAACTAGACTAAACAAAGCTGAAGCACGAATTGAAGAGGCTGAGACAATTAACATGGCTGTGAAAAATGTGCTGTTTAAATCTATGAAAAAACAGAAAGCCATGCAAGAAAAACTGACTGATTTGGAAGGACGGTCTAGACGAAATAACATTCGGATCTACGGCGTACCTGAAGAGAAAGAAGGCAAATCTATGTCTGAATTTGTGGAGCAACTTTTAAAAACTCAACTCGTAATAACAACGGACACCAACGTACGGATCCAGCGTGCGCACAGAGCTTTGGCTCGCAAACCGGAAGGTAATTCACCACCTAGGTCTATAGTGGTAAATTTCCTGGAGTTTAATACCAAAGAAATGGTATTGAAAAAGGCCTGGGGAAAGAAGATAATGATTGATGGGCGACGTCTATCATTTGACTACGATTATGCAACGGAGGTTGTCCAGAAGCGTAAGGCATATAAGGGAATAAAGAGGGCCCTGAAGGAGAGAGGTGTCCGTTTCCAGACCCCGCTGGACAAGATGCGTATTCACTGGGACTCAGGAACATGCACATATCATAGTGCACAAGACGCAGCGCAGGAATTGAGGAGGAGAGGCTACTCCGTGGAGACACCTGATTACAGCGCTGAGGAGCTGGCGGACCCAGAGATGGAACGTCTTCTCCAGGCTTTGACATGGCAGAGAGTTGGAAAGAGGAGCGAAGATGAGAGTGAGACAGCAAGAGAGCGACTACATGAGTCTGAGCAGACCCCATCCAACTAGCTTTTATTGTGTCACAAATTCTTTTGGACTAAAAAATAAGTGCTATCGGATGACGTTGGACGATACTAGGATGCGTGAAATGGAGTGTTTCACCTCTAGTGAGGGGCCCTCTGGGAGGAGGCTTTCCCCTATACCTGCCAACGGGGACTCAGGGTGGAAAGGAATCACCCTTACTTGGAAGTCAACTGTTTTTCTTTTCTTTTCTTTTTTTCATTTGGCACATGTTGTCCAGATGTTCAGACCTGCACAGTTTCAAGTTATCTGGAGATTTATGAATGCAAGACAGGAGTAGGTAAATTAAATGTCACGTAATACTATCAAATTGGTGTCACTCAATGTAAATGGGATGAATAATCCAGTTAAAAGGAGCAAGGTCCTGGCTAAACTGAAAAAAGAAAAGGCCCAGGTACTATTTTTACAAGAAACCCACCTGCCTCAACAAGAACATGAGAAACTAAAACGCTTTGGCTTTAGAAATGCATTTTATAGTTCCTATAAAACTAGCCAAAAGAGGGGCGTGGCTATCCTTATTACAAATGCAGTCCAATTTGAATGCCATAAAGAAGTCAGGGACAAAGAGGGAAGGTATGTATTAGTTAAAGGAAAGTTGGAAAACAAAGTTGTGACACTGATCAATGTATATGCCCCCCCAGAGAGTACCAAATGTTTTTTCAAAACTCTGTTTGACATTATTGCTTTAGAGACTGAAGGTATTTTGATATGTGGAGGGGACTTCAATGTGGTCATGAATCATAATTTGGATACAACAAGCCTAAAAAAAACCAAGATGCATCTGACCAAGTTTATTAACACATCAGTACAGGAAATGGGCCTAATTGATGTTTGGAGAGAACTTCACCCTTTAGAAAGGGACTACACACACTATTCAGTACCTCACTCAGTCTACTCCAGGATCGACTACTTTTTAATGAATACGGGTGAAAGTCACAGGATCACAGAGTGTAAAATCGGGGTGGCAGATGTATCTGATCACAGTGCGATCAGCTTGACTGTACACCTGAATAGTAGAAAAAGAAATACTGTTTGGAGGCTCAATGCGGGAATGTTGAATAATAAGGCAAATGTGGAACAAATAAGGGAAGAGATAAAAAGGTACATAGAAGAAAATGATAACGGGGATGTGGATCCTGTAATACTGTGGGATGCTATGAAGGCAGTTATACATGGAAAGCTGATCGCCCTGACATCATCACAAAAAAAAGGCTCGGCTAGCTACGTATGAACATAAAGTAGAAAAACTGAAAGAATTGGAAAAAAAACATAAAAACATACAGGATCAGTTGGTACTAAAACAGATTAAGGAAAAAAGGGGGGAGATAGATGAGATCCTCAGGGGAGATATGGAAAAAAGGGCAAGATTCGTAAAGCAGACCTATTATGAAGCAGGTACAAAAGCAACTAGACTCCTGGCCAGACGCCTGCGTAAACAGCAGGCCTCTAATACAATTCATCAAATAAGAGATCCTAAAACCAATCAATTATCACATGAGCCAGATGAGATAGAAAGAATATTTGAAGAATACTATAAGAAACTCTATTCTAAACCACCATCAGCTGACGAAAGGTCAATGAGAGGTTTTCTTAACTCACTTAATCTGCCATCAATTGGTGAGACACAAAATAATACCATTACGTCACAATTTACGGTTAATGAGCTGGAAGCTGCAATCAGTAGACTCAAGGCTAGTAAATCACCAGGCAGCGATGGGTTTCCACCAGAATGGTACAAGGCCTTTAAGAAAGAGCTAACACCTCTGCTCCTGTCTTGCTTAACTGGACCCTTAAAGAGGGCAGGGCTCCCCCATCATGGAAGGAAGCAATTATTACCATTTTACACAAAGAAGGCAAAGACAAAGAGCAATGTAAACATTTCAGGCCAATCTCAATTTTAAATGTAGACTACAAACTATTTACCTCAATCATTTGCAAAAGACTCGAGACTTTTGTACCAGATCTGATTAATGAAGACCAAACTGGATTTATTCGGGGGCGTCAAACACAGGATAATATTAGAAGAACCCTCCACATTGTGGGTAATGCTCAAAAAAAGGATACAAATATGGTCCTGGTCAGTTTAGATGCAGAAAAAGCCTTTGATAGTGTTAGTTGGGTATTCTTATATGAAGTACTGAGGAGATTTGGTTTCAATGAAGATGCAATTCGGTGTATTAAAACAATATATCAGGAGCCTACAGCTAGGATTAAGGTAAATGGAAACATATCAAAAAGGATCCAGTTAGAGAGGGGCACAAGGCAAGGATGCTGTCTTTCTCCTACTCTCTTCGTTTTGTATATTGAATTCTTAGCACAAGCAATAAGGCAGAGAGAAGGCCTGCAGGGGGTCACAATAGGGGGGAAAGAACATATAATTGGTCTTTTCGCTGATGATATCATTATTTTTCTTGAACGACCAGATATATGTCTCCCAAATCTAATGAACCTATTTCAAACATATGGATACTACTCATGGTATAAAATCCCGATAGCAAGTTTAAAACTAGCCTCCCTTAATTCACTAATTGCTACATAATTCACAGTTTTCTGTTTTGGAATGAGTGGGGGAGCGACAACTAGAAGTCAAAAGAAACGTGACGGACGAGAAAGAAAGAATTCACCGGAGATGGACAAAGCTCAAAGCTCAAAAGATGACTCAGCAGAAACCGTGCGCTCAATGCTACACAATATCAGTAAAGAAATACATGACTTCAGGACTGAATATAAAGTGGACTTACATAAATTTAAAGAAGCAATCAAAGAAGACATGAAAACCGAACTCAGAGTACTGAAGCAAGAAATTTATCATAAACTTTCTGCAAACTCCAAACAAATCCACGCCCATGAAACTAGACTAAACAAAGCTGAAGCACGAATTGAAGAGGCTGAGACAATTAACATGGCTGTGAAAAATGTGCTGTTTAAATCTATGAAAAAACAGAAAGCCATGCAAGAAAAACTGACTGATTTGGAAGGACGGTCTAGACGAAATAACATTCGGATCTACGGCGTACCTGAAGAGAAAGAAGGCAAATCTATGTCTGAATTTGTGGAGCAACTTTTAAAAACTCAACTCGTAATAACAACGGACACCAACGTACGGATCCAGCGTGCGCACAGAGCTTTGGCTCGCAAACCGGAAGGTAATTCACCACCTAGGTCTATAGTGGTAAATTTCCTGGAGTTTAATACCAAAGAAATGGTATTGAAAAAGGCCTGGGGAAAGAAGATAATGATTGATGGGCGACGTCTATCATTTGACTACGATTATGCAACGGAGGTTGTCCAGAAGCGCAAGGCATATAAGGGAATAAAAAGGGCCCTGAAGGAGAGAGGTGTCCGTGTCCAGACCCCGCTGGACAAGATGCGTATTCACTGGGACTCAGGAACATGCACATATCATAGTGCACAAGACGCAGCGCAGGAATTGAGGAGGAGAGGCTACTCCGTGGAGACACCTGATTACAGCGCTGAGGAGCTGGCGGACCCAGAGATGGAGCGTCTTCTCCAGGCTTTGACATGGCAGAGAGTTGGAAAGAGGAGCGAAGATGAGAGTGAGACAGCAAGAGAGCGACTACAGGAGTCTGAGCAGACCCCATCCAACTAGCTTTTATTGTGTCACAAATTCTTTTGGACTAAAAAATAAGTGCTATCGGATGACGTTGGACGATACTGGGATGCGTGAAATGGAGTGTTTCACCTCTAGTGAGGGGCCCTCTGGGAGGAGGCTTTCCCCTATACCTGCCAACGGGGACTCAGGGTGGAAAGGAATCACCCTTACTTGGAAGTCAACTGTTTTTCTTTTCTTTTCTTTTTTTCATTTGGCACATGTTGTCCAGATGTTCAGACCTGCACAGTTTCAAGTTATCTGGAGATTTATGAATGCAAGACAGGAGTAGGTAAATTAAATGTCACGTAATACTATCAAATTGGTGTCACTCAATGTAAATGGGATGAATAATCCAGTTAAAAGGAGCAAGGTCCTTGCTAAACTGAAAAAGGAAAAGGCCCAGGTACTATTTTTACAAGAAACCCACCTGCCTCAACAAGACATGAGAAACTAAAACGCTTTGGCTTTAGAAATGCATTTTATAGTTCCTATAAAACTAGCCAAAAGAGGGGCGTGGCTATCCTTATTACAAATGCAGTCCAATTTGAATGCCATAAAGAAGTCAGGGACAAAGAGGGAAGGTATGTATTAGTTAAAGGAAAGTTGGAAAACAAAGTTGTGACACTGATCAATGTATATGCCCCCCCAGAGAGTACCAAATGTTTTTTCAAAACTCTGTTTGACATTATTGCTTTAGAGACTGAAGGTATTTTGATATGTGGAGGTGACTTCAATGTGGTCATGAATCATAATGTGGATACAACAAGCCTAAAAAAACCAAGATGCATCTGACCAAGTTTATTAACACATCAGTACAGGAAATGGGCCTAATTGATGTTTGGAGAGAACTTCACCCTTTAGAAAGGGACTACACACACTATTCAGTACCTCACTCAGTCTACTCCAGGATTGACTACTTTTTAATGAATACAGGTGAAAGTCACAGGATCACAGAGTGTAAAATCGGGGTGACAGATGTATCTGATCACAGTGCGATCAGCTTGACTGTACACCTGAATAGTAGAAAAATAAATACTGTTTGGAGGCTCAATGTGGGTATTTTGAATAATAAGGCAAATGTGGAACAAATAAGGGAAGCGATAAAAAGGTACATAGAAGAAAATGATAACGGGGATGTGGATCCTGTAATACTGTGGGATGCTATGAAGGCAGTTATACATGGAAAGCTGATCGCCCTGACATCATCACAAAAAAAGGCTCGGCTAGCTACGTATGAACATAAAGTAGAAAAACTGAAAGAATTGGAGAAAAAACATAAAAACATACAGGATCAGTTGGTACTAAAACAGATTAAGGAAAAAAGGGGGGAGATAGATGAGATCCTCAGGGGAGATATGGAAAAAAGGGCAAGATTCGTAAAGCAGACCTATTATGAAGCAGGTACAAAAGCAACTAGACTCCTGGCCAGACGCCTGCGTAAACAGCAGGCCTCTAATACAATTCATCAAATAAGAGATCCTAAAACCAATCAATTATCACATGAGCCAGATGAGATAGAAAGAATATTTGAAGAATACTATAAGAAACTCTATTCTAAACCACCATCAGCTGACGAAAGGACAATGAGAAGTTTTCTTAACTCACTTAATCTGCCATCAATTGGTGAGACACAAAATAATACCATTACGTCACAATTTACGGTTAATGAGCTGGAAGCTGCAATCAGTAGACTCAAGGCTAGTAAATCACCAGGCAGCGATGGGTTTCCACCAGAATGGTACAAGGCCTTTAAGAAAGAGCTAACACCTCTGCTCCTGTCTTGCTTTAACTGGACCCTTAAAGAGGGCAGGGCTCCCCCATCATGGAAGGAAGCAATTATTACCATTTTACACAAAGAAGGCAAAGACAAAGAGCAATGTAAACATTTCAGGCCAATCTCAATTTTAAATGTAGACTACAAACTATTTACCTCAATCATTTGCAAAAGACTCGAGACTTTTGTACCAGATCTGATTAATGAAGACCAAACTGGATTTATTCGGGGGCGTCAAACACAGGATAATATTAGAAGAACCCTCCACATTGTGGATAATGCTCAAAAAAAGGATACAAATATGGTCCTGGTCAGTTTAGATGCAGAAAAAGCCTTTGATAGTGTTAGTTGGGTATTCTTATATGAAGTACTGAGGAGATTTGGTTTCAATGAAGATGCAATTCGGTGTATTAAAACAATATATCAGGAGCCTACAGCTAGGATTAAGGTAAATGGAAACATATCAAAAAGGATCCAGTTAGAGAGGGGCACAAGGCAAGGATGCTGTCTTTCTCCTACTCTCTTCGTTTTGTATATTGAACCCTTAGCACAAGCAATAAGGCAGAGAGAAGGCCTGCAGGGGGTCACAATAGGGGGGAAAGAACATATAATTGGTCTTTTCGCTGATGATATCATTATTTTTCTTGAACGACCAGATATATGTCTCCCAAATCTAATGAACCTATTTGAAACATATGGATACTACTCAGGGTATAAAATGAATATAACAAAAACACAAATTCTTTCATTCAATTATTCTCCATCCCAACAAATCAGAGATGCATATAATCTGAAATCGAATTCTAAAACGATGCAGTATCTTGGTGTAACTATAACCAAAACACTTTCCAACTTGTTTGAAGCTAATTATAACAAAATTGAAGAAAACATCAAAAAGGATGTTGAGAGGTGGTCGACCCTTCCTCTAGACTTCAGTGCCAGAATACAAACGGTAAAAATGAATATCCTACCTAAACTACTATATTTATTCCAATCTCTCCCAATTAATGTCCCCCGGGATAAATTCATAGCCTGGGATAAAATGATCTCTAGATTCATTTGGAATAGCAAAAAACCAAGAATAAAACTAACAACACTTCAACTGCCGAAAAGCAAGGGTGGAATGGCTTTACCAAATCTGAAGAAATACTTTTAAGCAGCTCAACTCAGACCTCTGGCTTGTTGGTGTAGACATAATTATGAATCTCGATGGAAAGAAATGGAAAGGGAGATACAGGGTTACCAGACCCAGATTTTGGTGGGAGACAAAAATCTGAGAGGGGCTTTGAGACATGCTATGGATCCAATAGTAGCATTTACGTTAGAAATATGGAATGTTATAGTGGAAAAATACAAATTAAAAAGAGGGGTTCACGTATTGAAGTGGTTCGCATATGACTCAAAGTTTAAGCCAGGGGTGTATGATTCAAAATTCAAAGAATGGGCACAAAAAGGCATAACGGCAATGTATAGTTTCAGAAAATGGCGAGTTTCTGAGCTTCCGAGATTTAAAGTCAAAGTATGGTCTCGAAAACAAAGATTTTTTTAGATACTTGCAATTAAGAGACTGCTTTATAAAAGAGATAAGGCCAGAACTAGATGAAACTTCAAATAATGTGATCAAGGTGATTGTGGATGCATACAAACAGAAGGGGTCTCGGGTCATCTCCGCTTTCTACCAAGCTCTGGTGGAAAGTGGGGGAGAATCAACGCTCTACATAAAAACAAAATGGGAAGCAGAATTAAAGATTCAAATAACAGAAGAAGAATGGTATCAAATGTGTGAAACACAATGTTCATCCACAAGCTCACTAGTATGGAGAGAAATTTTCTGGAAGAATCTATCTCGCTTTTTTATGACACCCAAAATAAAAAGCAGACAACTTGCTGTCCAACAACACTGTTGGAGGCTGTGTGGGAGTACGGAGGCAGACCACTCGCATATTTTCTGGAACTGTGTAAAGATAAGGCCATACTGGGAAAATGTTAATGCAGCTGTAAATAATATCTTGGGTTATAAAATCCCAAATACTTGCCCTGTGATGTATCTGGGGCGTATTAAAGATAGTGTAAAAATAGAAGATACATATTTGATTAAAGTTTTGCTTGCAGCAAGTAAGAAGGCTATTACCAGGCAGTGGCTTAATGAAAAAAGTCCAAAACAGGAACAGTGGTTAGAAATTGTGCGAGACATCTTTAATATGGAGAAATTGACATATTCCTTGAGGGTCAAGGAGAATTCATTTGAGAAGATCTGGGAAAAATGGACTGTTTATTTGAGCCATGACACCAATTAGATAAATGCCGAGCTAGATATGGGAAGATTGCGTTATATAGAAATAGATGGTATGTTTGTATGAATGTTGAATTATCTCCAGATAACAAATCAATGTAATGGTTTTTCTTTTTTTAATTTGGTAAGTGAACCACACGGGCTTATTCCAATTTTTTTAAATTTATTTACTTCTTTTTTTTTTTTCCCCCCATCTACTTATTTTTTAAATTTTGATTGCTGTTTTTCTAACTTTGTTTTATTTATGGTGATGGTGTTGCACTGTTTTGAAAATATCTCTTAAAAATCAATAAAAATTTAAGTGAAAAAAATAAATAATCTCTTCATCAGCGATATGCCACGCACGAACTAGCGCCAGTATGTATACAGAGACGACCTGGCCCGACTGCATTCGGACAGGTGTTGGTCAAACATGAGGGATGTGCTTTCAGTGGATATCGTGCTTTTCGCGGGCTGCCTTATGACCTGGAGACTAAAACTGAGTGTGGCAAAAACCACCACAACGTCCTTTCACCTGAACAAGAAAGCTCAACGCCAGCTAACCGTCACCCTCAATGTGTCACCACTACCCTATAACCCATTTCCTACATACCTTGGGTTGAAACTAGATCTGCAGCTGACCTACAAGCAACTCCTTGAAACTCTCCGTGCTAAAGTCTCGGTGCGGAACAACCTCCTGCATTGCTTGGCTGGATCGTCATGGGGCGCCAGGACATCTACTCTCTGAACCAGTCTCTTGCACTCATGTACAGCGCCGCTGAGTACACCGCCCCAGCATGATGCCGCAGCGCTCATACAAGCTAGACGCCATCCTCAACGACACCATGTGGATCATCACCGGCTGCCTACGTCCTTCTCCGGATCTTCTGCCAGTGCTCGCTGGTATCACACCCGCCAAGCTTCGCAGAGAGTACTTCACCCACAGGCTGGTGTGCAAGGCCCCATCGGACACCAAACATCCTTTGCACCACCTCGCCCAGGAAACACAGCAACTGGGACCTCAACGCCTGTCATCTCGTCGCCACTTCTCCCGTCACGCAGCCACCCTCTGTGGCTCCGGTTTCAACACACTAGGAGCTTGGAGAACCAGCTGGGAACAGACTTCCCGACCTCCTCAATTCACTGTTGCACCGAACACCACAGCCCCACCTGGCTCGGACATGCCCTGCAAAGAGTGGGTCGCCCTGAATCGGCTCCGTACAGGGGTCGGCAGGTTCAACACCAACATGCATCGCTGGGAGCTGCGTTCATACTTTTCATACATTAACAATACAGTATTCATTTATACACCTGAGGTCAGTGTTCAACTCATTAACAACTTTGATAAATACATTGGTGTCATTCCCATCTGTAGTGCATCTACAAACGTCTCGCCAGGCACACGTAAACAAGCAAATGTGGTGTCGCAAAGTACGCCAAGACCAAGTAGCGTGACCTGGGCCGGGAAGTCTTCATTTTCGAGCAGTAAATAGGCGCTTGAAGAAATTCACTCGCTTCTTCGCCTGCAAAACAGAAACAGATGTCAATAGCTAACTAACATCAACCTAATACAGGTGTCAGAGTTTATAGGGAGAAGGTAGGAGAATGGGGTTACAAAGGAGAGATAGATCAGCCATGAATCAATCAAGGAGTTGACTTGATGGGCCAAACGACCTAATTCTTATCCTATCACTTATGAACCTCAACTAATCAGTTCTTTCAGAATTAAACTAGTAAAATACCAAGGTACAGATGTGAAGATTTGTATTTAATTATCATGTTATAAAGATCTGTATTATAATGTACGAATGGGTGGCAGCGGCTTCAATACTATGGTCCAAATGAATGCACTATTCTATGAGCAAACAAGCAATGTGGATTCCTTGGTGAACTATTGGACAGGAGGTCTAGATTCTAAACAATCCTCTGTCGCAGTCAATCAGAAAATGACAGTGCTTCCATGGTTAGTCTTGGATTCCTTGGTGATGGGTGACGTATCCATTCTTACACTATACAGCAAGCTGAAGGTGGGGAAAGATGAACCTTCATCAGCTGTTTTTTCCTGCTCTCTATTCCTAGAAAGGTGTCTCTACATTTAAGAATTTCTTTTGGTTAAGATGAGATAACCAAATTTATTGCATTCATTTGGAGATTTGGCTTACACCTTGGCTTGTATTCAATGCGCTCTTTCATACTGAAACAGAGAGATTGGAGATATGCATTTGAAAACCGATTCGCGTGAGTACGACATGAGAGTAACTCAAACACCTCATGTCTCGCAGGAGAGGAGGAGTTGCTGGGTGAGGGGAGGGGCACCACGTGCAGACATCGAGGCTGGACAAAGAAACCAGGCCAGGTTTTCTGTGTTGATGCCTGAATCACCCACTCCAAACCGATGTACTATGTATCCTATTTATTAGTTAGTAAGTACATAGAAGCAGGTTTTCCAGAGTTGCCCAGTTCACTGGGGTGGGGTGGGGTTGGGGGTGGGGGTGGGTGCAAGATAGAGTGTAAAATGTCAGGAAATTAGATTACAACTAGAAAACGAAGAATTGATGGGCAATACACACCTTCCGTGCCACCACCACCTCTTCACTGGGGTCTCTCTTCAAAGACTCCTCACATTCCTCGATGGATTCCAAATTAATGGTGTACTTCCTGGGCGCTGGTCTGACAGGAAGAGGTCGATGTTTGGAAAGAAAACAGCAGTATAAACGGTCACACAGTAACCCCACCTTCTCAATGAAATATTATAGATACCGAGGGCTGATAACACACGGCTTTCAAGGAATTTTCTCCTAGGACTTTGAAGCAGTAGCTCAAGAGTTCGTTCAAGGGATGTAAACAGGTGGACAGACATGGCACGAACTTCCCACAATAATGCACTTATCCTAAAAAGGATCGTATCTCAGATATGTTTCTGGGAGTGGGCGCATTCCTGATCGCATCAACATTACCCTTGGTGGGGTGTAGACTATCCTTGTCTATCTTATGACCCAAGTACTCTACCTAGTTCTGAAAGAACTCACACTTTTGTGCCTTCACTCTTACACTGTGTGTCTCAAAGCATTTGAGTACCACTTCCAACCTTTCATCATGTGCCTGCCTGCCAGGGGCTGAGATGAGGATGTCATCCAAGTAACACACCACACCTTCAATTCCGTCTAGAATTTGTGTCATAAACCCTTGAAAAATCCCAGGGGCTGATGATATGCCAAATGGGAGGGTATTGAACTGAAACAATCCCAAATGCGTGTTGATAGTCAGCTTGGATTTAGATTCTCCCTAAACTAAACTAATCTAAAACAAACCAAATGAAAGCCGTTCAGCCATTCGCAACAGAATGTCCTCCTTTAACCAGACGGATTCTCCTTCATCAAGGAGTTGAATAATTTGTGGCTCTATGACACTACCCTACGAAAATTGACTGCCGTGTTTGCTACCATCATCGACACTTCAAACATTGTTTGCTGGCCAAAGCATCAAGGGATAATCCCATTTGATCATATGGCACAATAGAAATGCAACTGATATCCCAGTCCAAGTAGAACCAAACCTTAGCTCAGCCAATTCCCTCTTGCAGGAGGACGGATATTGCTCTGTGCGCTCCTGCTGTGTTCCTTGCTGAAAGGTTTCCAGTTCTTCATTTTCCTGCAAAATGAAAATAGTGCTCAATGTTTATACACACATGAATGCAAAACAAGATTACAACATATCTTTGCTGTGTCCATCTTGGAATCTTTTAAATTAAAAAATAAATAAATACACAAATATTTAGTCATCATATGCATCCTGAGGAACAAGTCCTACCATGACTTCATCTTTAGTACCTTGAGATTTAGTATCCTGCTCAATTTATTAATTGATGCAAGGGCTTGTTTCCGTGCATGTCATTAGTAAATGACAGTGCTCTTTTAAAAAGTCCCTTCTAAGATTTGTGCTTAAAAACATTGATTTCCACCTTGAGATCATGTTTGCCTTACATGAAGTTTCCCAATATCCTCCAGACATCTGTCTCTGTCCGTCTGTACTGCCAGCAACGTTTTCTCAAAAGATTCTGCCCGAGAAGCAAGTTCCTTGTTCTCGTTAATAACATCCAAAAGTCTTTGCTTCATCACTGACAATCCCACCAAATATTCTTCAGGTTTCTCCTGCCCTATTCCATCAGCACTTTCAGACATTTTCACTCCCGCCTTTACTTGAGCCAGATTTTCAAATTCAGTTTCTTCAAGGGCTTTCGGCCTTCATTACTTTGTTTTAGATTAGTTTGTTTAAGGGATCTTTAAGGTACTTTGTTTAAGCGGTCCTTGTACAACTATCCATTGCTCTTTGAAGATGGATTTCTCATTCTCAAGATGCTTAATTTGCTGTTGGTGCTTTTGCAACAACTCCTTCAACTGATTATCCTACAAAGACAGGATCTGGTTTAGCACCTCCCTGTACTGAACCAACTATGCGTTTAGCAGCGCGTTGTCAGAATTAAGGTCATCCATCTGAAGCTGGTGGGAGATATGCTGCCAATGTGATCATCAGTGCACTGGCGGCAGGTCAACCATCAACAGAGTAGTTGTTGACATCGGAAGCATTGGAGAAGTCAAACAGCTTAACTATTGCTCAGTTTACATCTTCACTTGCCGTACTTTGGCCAGAAGGTATAAAACACGAGAATGTTCTTCTGTTTGTGACTTAAAGTTTTATTCCCTCATAAATAATAGTATCCTAAATATTAATAGAAACGTTTACTTCCTTGCACATGAATTCACAATACAGTTGTACCACGGAACAACAAAGTTGCTGTATTAACAACCCTTTAAATTTCCCAAATGTAGTTACTTGGTATCAAGCTAAAATGAATTCACCAACGCTCTACTCATTTGCTTTGATGTATTTTAAATACTTCCCTTGAAAAATATTGATCCGTAAATGATCGGTAGTAACAGAGACAGAGATACTGTGCACACTGGATGGAACCCAATGACTATTAACA